>NW_026967538.1:600000-900000 GCF_028390025.1 Pseudophryne corroboree | reverse complement strand
GGACTCTAACTCACGAAGTTACACTTACCAGTGGTATCTGCCGAGATTGACTGAGGCCTCCCCTAACAGCGGTACACCGTCCCAGGGAAACACTGCAGTATCTCTCGGAGTCAGCCTCAGCATTCCCCCGGCCACACCTCCTGCAGTCGCACGGCAGCCTGCCGCCATGTTATAGAGAGGAACCAACATAAGACACACCCCCTCTCTCTATAGATTAATTCTATCAGATGCCTTTCCGAATACAAACACTCCCCCATGTGCATGTAATGCAAATAACTCCAAAGCATAGAATAAAATATCACTTAGCTTCCTGTGTATGATCCTTTGTGACAGGGCCCCGTGCAGACCAGGAGTTGACTTTTACAGTATTCAATCCGCAGCGGGAAAATAATAAACATTCGGACTCCTTGTGAGGATCTGAGACCAACTCGTCACGGCCGACCTAGAGCTTTATCAACAGAGCGACCAGCACATGAGAAGGATTACTATTACTTCAGCATTCATTATAAATCATAATATGAATATACATAATGTAATACACAATTACACACATATCCTATATATAATATATATCATAAATAGAAGCGGATTGTCCGGAACCATTGGGTGCCTAGTGACATCAATGTGTTCTGAATGTGTATGACCATGTACTGAATGCCCCAGTTGTGGATCTGACAGACAACCTTATAGTCGACAGAAAACATAGTATTCGTCGACATCAGGGAGAAGGAACCAGGCAAAATAACATTCTTGCGACCCCGAGGGATCCGAGGGAAGTATACATATATAATTTTAACAACACTCCCCCACAAATAATACCATGTCTGTGCTCGAGCTACAGGCCCATGGAACAGTACCATACATATATATATATATATATACAGGTTAGTTACAGCATGTTCATTTCCACCCGGTAATACCAGTTGGTACCGACAGGGTCACCCACATACTACTGTGTCTCCCCTACACCCACATACTACTGTGTCTCCCCTACACCCACATACTACTGTGTCTCCCCTACAGTGTTTACTTTGAAAAGCATAATACTACCGACCTGCTGACACTGCATCTACTGAATCAAGTACCAACAGGCGTCGGCGATGCCGACAGGGTTCCCCATAGCTGTTTGTGACAGAGCACTCACACATGTCGGGGAACACACAGACATATATGCACAACACAATGATTACATGCCCATTATCTAAGATAGTGCTATATTTCCCTCTATATTGCACTAAAACACTGTGCCCCCCCCCCCCTCGTTTGCACTGTACACATTGCTTTGGCGGGGACATGGAGAAAATGGCGCTGAATCCTGTTGTGAGTGCTAAGCCCCGCCCCTTCTCGGCGCGCTTCAGCCCCGCTATTAATATAGTTTTTTATGCTGGCAGGGGTCCGTATACAGTGCCTATGCACTGTATACATGTTTAGCCAGGCTCAATGGAGGTATATCTTGCTGCCCAGGGCGCCCCCCCTGCGCCTTGCACCCTTGTAGAGCCGTTGGTGTGTGGGAGCAATGGCGCGCTGCGCGGTACCTCTGAGACTCGAAAGTCTTCTGCCGTC
This sequence comes from Pseudophryne corroboree, assembly GCF_028390025.1. Taxonomy (NCBI): domain Eukaryota; kingdom Metazoa; phylum Chordata; class Amphibia; order Anura; family Myobatrachidae; genus Pseudophryne; species Pseudophryne corroboree. The sequence continues at coordinate 898,437 of NW_026967538.1, read as the reverse complement.
ACTGAAGTCTTCTGTTCTTCTCATACTCACCCGGCTTCTTTCTTCTGGCTCTGTGAGGGGGGTGACGGCGTGGCTCCGGGAACAAGCAGCTAGGCGCACCAAGTGATCGAACCCTCTGGAGCTAATGGTGTCCAGTAGCCTAAGAAGCAGAGCCTTTAACTCACAGAAGTAGGTCTGCTTCTTTCCCCTCAGTCCCACGCTGCAGGGAGCCTGTAGCCAGCAGGTCTCTCTGAAAATAAAAAACCTAACAAAGTCTTTTAGAAAAACTCAGTAGAACTCTCCTAGTGTGTGTCCAGTCTGTCCTGGGCACAGAATCTAACTGGAGTATGGAGGAGGGGCATAGAGGTAGAAGCCAATTCTCACCCATTCAAAGTCTTATAGGGTGCCCATGTCTCCTGCGGATCCCGTCTATACCCCATGGTCCTTACGGAGTCCCCAGCATCCTCTAGGACAGAGGTTCTCAAACTCGGTCCTCAGGACCCCACACGGTGCATGTTTTGCAGGTCTCCTCACAGAATCACAAGTGACATAATTAGCTCCACCTGTGGACCTTTTAAAATGTGTCAGTGCGTAATTAGTACACCTGTGCACTTGCTGGGTTACCTGCAAAACATGCACTGTGTGGGGTAATGAGGACCGAGTTTGAGAAACACTGCTCTAGGACATATGAGAAAAAGAGATTGCTGTAGTGCCTGAGCAAGGAGAATGTGACTCTTTTCTGTAATAAGTGTTTATTACTCACCTGTGCTGATATCTGTAGGGATCTCATCCTCCTTACACTGCTGATCACCCTTCACATACGTCTCTTCTTCTCCCTCTGTATCTTCTGCCTTTATATCAGTCACATACGTCTCTTCTTCTCCCTCTATATCTTCTGCATTTATATCAGTCACATACGTCTCCTCTTCTCCCTCTGTATCTTCTGCCTTCATATCAGTCACATACGTCTCTTCTTCTCCCTCTATATCTTCTGCCTTTATATCAGTCACATACGTCTCTTCTTCTCCCGCTATATCTTCTGCCTCTATATCAGTCACATACGTCTCTTCTTCTCCCTCTGTATCTTCTGCCTTTATATCAGTCACATACGTCTCTTCTTCTCCCTCTGTATCTTCTGTTGTAATATCAGACAGACGTTCTACCTAAAAAAAAGCAAAACAACGAGATTTTACTGTTAAATCTTTCTGCGAGGTACACTTGGTTCCACAGGGAATAACATTGGGGTGTAGAGTAGGATCTTAATCCAAGCCACCAACAGGCTAAAATCTTTGACTGTTCCCAGAATGCATAGCGCCGCCTGCTATATCACCCCGCCTCCCTGCACAGGATCTCAGTTTTGTTAACCAGTCCAATGCAGTAGCAGATAAAAGAGACGACAATCATTAGTAGCCACATACACGACATTCTCACGACCGGAGAAAGTGTCAGCGGCTAATGCCATACCAACCAAAAGAAGCTAAGGGCGTCAGGGCGGGCGCCCTGTGGAACCCAGTGTACCTCGCAGAAAGAGATTTAACAAAGGTAAGTTCTTACCATAAATCTCGTTTTCTGCTGCGGGGTACACTGGGTTCCACAGGGAACAACATCGGGGATGTCCTAAAGCAGTTCCTCATGGGAGGGGGATGCACTGTAGCGGGCACAAGAACCCGACGTCCAAAGGAAGCATCCTGGGAGGCGGAAGTATCAAAGGCATAGAACCTTATGAACGTGTTCACTGAGGACCAAGTAGCCACCTTGCACAATTGTTCAAGGGTCGCACCACAGCGGGCCGCCCAAGAAGGTCCAACAGACCGAGTAGAATGGGCCTTGATAGTCGCAGGAGCTGGACGACCAGCCTGTACATAAGCATGTGCAATCACCATTCTAATCCATCTGGCCAAGGTTTGCTTGTGAGCAGGCCAGTCACGTTTGTGAAAACCAAACAGTACAAAGATAGAATCAGACTTCCGAATGGAGGCAGTTCTCTTCACATAGATACGTACCACATCCAAAGACCGCTCTTTGGAAGACAATTCAGGAGAGGCAAAGGCCGGAACCACAATCTCCTGATTAAGGTGGAAAGAAGTAACCACCTTAGGTAGGTACCCGGGACGTGCTCTATGAACCACCCGTTAACGGTGAAAAATCAGATATGGGGGACCTACAAGACAAGGCACTCAAATCCGACACCCGTCTAGCAGAGGCAATAGCCAGCAAAAACAATACCTTAACAGAAAGCCACTTAAGGTCTGCAAATTCAAGAGGCTCAAACGGAGACCCTTGTAACACCTCCCAAACCACCGACAAGTCCCAAGGAGCCACAGGCGGGACGTAAGGAGGTTGAATCTGCAACACACCCTGAGTAAATGTATGAACATCAGGTAGAGTCGCAATTTTCCTCTGCAACCAAACCGACAGGGCAGAAATATGAACCTTGATGGAGGCCAGACGAAGGCCCAACCCCAGGCCCTGTTGTAGAAAGGCCAAAAGTTTGGCTGTACTAAACTTGTAAGCATCATGATTGTTAGTGGTGCACCAAGCAAAGTAAGAATTCTAGACCCTATGATAAACCAGAGCAGAAGCTGGTTTCCAGGCCTTCAACATGGTTTGAATGACCGCCTCAGAAAATCCTTTGGCCCTCAGAATGGAAGCTCCAAGAGCCACGCCGTCAAAACGAACACTGCTTGAGGATCCCTTGTCCCGAAGACCGGAAAATTGTGATTGAGTCGAGACGCCATCATGTCCACATCTGGGAGACCCCTTTTGTCCACGAGGAGTTGAAATACTTCTGGATGGAGGCTCCACTCTCCGGCGTGTACGAATTGACGACTGAGGAAATCCGCTTCCCAGTTGAGGACCCCCGGAATGAACACTGCCAATATGGGTGGCAGATGGTATTCCGCACACTGAAGAATCATTGATACTTCCCTCATTGCCATGCGGATTCGAGTGCCACCTTGACGATTTATGTATGCCACCATGGTGGCGTTGTCCGACTGTACTTGAACAGGTGTGTTCTGTATCAACTGCTTGGCCAAGTTCAGTGCATTGAACACCGCCTGCAGTTCCAGAATGTTTATCGGGAGGAGTAAGCATCCTGTATGTCCAGGGAGACAATATAATCCACGGGCCCAAGGCCAGAACAATAGAGCGGAGAGTTTCCATACGAAACTTGGAGACTCTCAAATATTTGTTCAAGGACTTGATGTTGAGGACTAGGAACAGCGGTGAATAGTACCCCTTGCCTCTCTGAACCAGATGCACCTGTCCAGGAGGGACTGTACCCCCGAAAGAAGAGTTTTTGCCTTCACCTGATCCGAAGGGACGTCTGTCAGGCAAAATCGATGAGGGGGACGATTTTTGAAGGATACGGCGTAACCTCGAGTGACGACTTCCTGTATCAAGGCATCGGAAGTGGTCTTCAACCATTCCTGGGTAAACCCTAGAAGTCAGCCCCCCACTCTGGGATCCCCCAGAGGGAGGCCCGCCCCGTCATGCAGCAGGCTTGTCAGTTTTGGAAGCAAGCTGACGGGCAGCCCAGGCCCATTAAGGTTTGGGTTAGTGGGTTTGGAAGTGCGAGCCTGTTTCGGGTACGCCTGACTTTTTGCTTTCCCTGAAGGATGAAATGAAGTACTCTTAGCCTTCGGTACCAAAGGAGCAGTACTAGGTAGACACGCTGTTTTAGCAGAAGCGAAGTCAGCCACTATCTTGTTGAGGTCTTCTCCAAAAAGAATGTCTCCCTTAAAAGGGAGCACATCCAGGGTTTTCTTAGAATCCAGGTCCACAGACCAGGATCGTAATCAAAGAATTCGGCGAGCCAAAATGGACGTAGTAGAAGCCTTGGCCACAAGAATACCGGCATCAGAAGCATTACTTAATGTAATGAGAAGCTGTGACAATATACGATAGACATTGTCTAGCATTATCAGAAAAGTTGGAAGGCAGCTCCGCACCCACCTCCTGAGCGCACGCTTCAATAGCCTCTCCAGCCCATGTCGCTGCAAGAGTGGGCCGATACACAGCTCCTGCTAGGGTGTAAATCGTCTTTAAACAACCCTCCACACACTTATCCATCGGTTCTTTCAGAGACGTTTCGGTAGTTACAAGCAGAGCTGAGGATACCATCAGCCGCACCACCTGTGAATCCACTGGTGGGGGTGTTTCCCAATTCTTACTTAGCTCCGCAGCGAGGAGATAGCGAGCCAGCATCTTCTTGTGAGGCGTGAATTTATTTCCTGGATTTCCCCAGGATTCCTGACGTATGTCAACTAAATGGTCAGAATGAGGTAAAACTTGTTCAACGACTTTCTGACGTTTAAATCTGTCCGGTTTCATAGGGGCAGCGTCAGGCTCTGGGTCATCAGTAATTTGAAGAATTAGCCTGATAGCCTCCAATAAGTCAGGAACATCCACCTGTGTGACAGATTCCCCATCAGAATTATCTGGATCAGTGTCTGTGCGGTCAGTATAGACGCCATTCTCATCAGACGAGGTGTCTGGGACGTGGGTGGATTGTGAGGAAGTAATGGCCCGCTTAGAGGACCCCTTGGTCTTAGGCGGGCGAGGATTAGATTTCTGTTTAGTCAGTGATTGGTTCAATTGCTATAACTGAGTAACTGAGACAGGTGATCTACCCATGGCCGATTAACCGCAGGGACCATAAGCAGTTGTACCAGCACATGAGGTCCCATAGGTAGCGTAAATTTAGTTACCAGCGTACTTTATAATGTGGAGAAAGTAGCCCAAGGTGGGTCATTTTGAACCCCCGTTGTTACGGTCCCAATGGGGGGTAAGGAACCCCCAGAACCTGAACCCTCTGCTTCTATGTTTTCCTCTAACGTGTCTGCAGCGTCACCACCACACACTGTGGGATCAGCCCCAGCACCATTGCCCTCTGTAGCTGACATATCTGAAAGCTCAATACAAGGCAACACAGTACAATATCAGCAGCACAATACCTGACAAGAACCCCCTGTGCAGTGTATCAGCACAACCAGGGGATTCAAGAGATATATGGTGAATAAAAATCACACAGAAAAATACACAATAAGCATATCCTGTGAACTGCATATATTAAACAATATCCCTGACGCACTTAGCCCCCTCAGATTATAGAATATAGGGATAGCAGTAGGAGTGAGATACACAGAGTAGAGATCACACAGCAGCTATATGCACACACAGAGTCACATTGTACAATGCAGAAATTATAACATGCAATAAAACTGCACTGGACTAGCAATACAAAGCAACACTAAGTATAGCTATACACTCAATAGATATAACAATGCACAGTAAAGACTGGATGTATATCACAGGGTACTTGTACTATTGAACAACAACTAAATGCACTCTTTCTTAACTAAGGGTGTGTACACATTGTAAGATTCAGGCTATGCCCGATTCTCACTAAGCGACAGGGGACGGGTGGGCACATAGTCAGTATCGCACATAATGAGTGTGCCTGCGATACTGGCTATGTGCGATTTTGGCTAAGTGTCAATTTTGACTCTCTCTTCTATACTTGCCTGCACAGTCTCTCTTTTCTTTCGATGCCGACCGCGTGGGGCCGCGCATCAGCATCGAATCGAGATCGTCACCTTACGATCTGCTCTAACTTTTCTTCCTATTCCGACTATATAGTCAGAATCGGAAGAAAAAAATCTCACCGTGTGTACACACCCTAACACTGTCAGCAGACATGTAGAACACTTATATGTCGTGTAATATGCACAGCGCTGACATGCAGGCGGCTTTACAGAGGAGGATTTGCCCAAACAGTCCCAGGATCAGCTCAGCTTGCTAGAAATGGTGCCCAAATGCTGACAGGGAGAGAGAGAGGGGGGGGGGGGAGAGAGAGGGAGAGAGATAGACAGGGGGAGGGAGAGAGAGAGGGAGAGAGAGAGGGAGTGGGATGCAGCTCCAGGGCGGGAACATTCACTCTAAATGGCGCCCTGGGGCTGGGGGAGGGGCTACAGGTCAAAGCCTTATCCTCCTGCTGGACTTCACCACCGGGCACTGCGGGCCATGTAGCAAACGTTTTTTAGTAAAACCGACCTGTGCCCTTGCCCTGGTGGTCTAGTGAGGTCCCTGTACTACCACAGTGTGCATGCCAGCATACGCGGCCCGCCTCCCACCATCCACGCCGGATCGCGGTTTTTAGTGGGTCCCGCCTGGGGGGCCCTCTTACCTTCTCCTTGAGTGCGGCCATGTGATCCTGGAGAGCTGCAGCGGGGTGTGTGACTGACTGGAGGAAACCGGAGCTTCCGCTGCAGGTACCCGGCAACCAGGGCGCGGGAGTGTACAGCGCCGCTGGGGGAGGTGATGGAGCGGCAGCAGGAGATGTCTGACTGACATCTAACACTCAGTGTCTCTGCTGCAGCCGTTGAAGTCTTCATTTTTCACTTGAAAAAGCTCTTCTGAGGGAGGGAGCAGCCCCCCTGTTGTATACCTGCACTGCAAGGCACCAACTACAAAACTGAGCTCCTGTGTACAGAGGCGGGGCTATAGAGGAGGTGGGGTTATAGAGGAGGCGGGGCTATGCACTCTGGGAACAGTCACAGCTTTTAGCCTGTTGGTGCCTCGGATCAAGATCCTACTCTACACCCCGATGTTATTCCCTGTGTAACCCAGTGTACCCTGCAGCAGGAAAAAACAAAACACTATAATGACATTTGCATACAATCTAATTAAACTGAGGTGAAACAGTATAATATCAGTGTATAATACACACAGCTCCTCTACAGATCATATAGTGACAGTCACTTTGGTATATTGGGGAGACCCTAAATCCCACCTACCTGATCCTCCTGTGGGATCCTGTGATTCTCCTCTGTACAATCCTGGGAATACAGAGGACGGGGACATCTCTCTGGGGTATCTCTGTTACTGGGCCCATCTGTAGGAGACACACAGTGACTGAGTACAGTGTATATATGTGATTATCAGGTGATGTGTGTATATAGGGGCCCCCATACCTGCTCTCCCCTGTACAATACATGACAGTCTCCTCTTACCCAGTGATGTGAGGGGCCGGTGATTCTCCATCATCACGTCCTTGTACAGACCCCTGTGTTCCTCTATATACTCCCCCTCCTGCATGGAGACATAGACAGTGACATCCTGACACCTTATAGGAACCTGACACACAAAGTGATACAGTCATCACCCAGACACGTCCCCTCGTGTTACTGTATAATGCCCCATTCCCAGCAGTCACCTCTCCAGTCATCACCCAGACACATCCCCTGGTGTTACTGTATAATGTCCCATTCCCAGCAGTCACCTCTCCAGTCATCACCCACACAAGTTCCCTGGTGTTACTGTATAATGCCCCATTCCCAGCAGTCACCTCTCCAGTCATCACCCAGACACGTCCCCTGGTGTTACTGTATAATGTCCCATTCCCAGCAGTCACCTCTCCAGTCATCACCCAGACACATCCCCTGGTGTTACTGTATAATGTCCCATTCCCAGCAGTCACCTCTCCAGTCATCACCCAGACTCATCCCCTGGTGTTACTGTATAATGCCCCATTCCCAGCAGTCACCTCTCCAGTCATCACCCAGTCACGTCCCCCGGTGTTACTGTATAATGCCCCATTCCCAGCAGTCACCTCTCCAGTCATCACCCAGACACGTCCCCTGGTGTTACTGTATAATGATCCATTCCCAGCAGTCACCTCTCCAGTCATCACCCAGACACATCCCCTGGTGTTACTGTATAATGCCCCATTCCCAGCAGTCACCTCTCCAGTCATCACTCAGACACATCCCCTGGTGTTACTGTATAATGTCCCATTCCCAGCAGTCACCTCTCCAGTCATCACCCAGACACATCCCCTGGTGTTACTGTATAATGCCCCATTCCCAGCAGTCACCTCTCCAGTCATCACCCAGACACATCCCTTGGTGTTACTGTATAATGTCCTATTCCCAGCAGTCACCTCTCCAGTCATCACCAGACACGTTCCCTGGTTTTACTGTATAATGCCCCATTCCCAGCAGTCACCTCTCCAGTCATCACCCAGACACATCCCCTGGTGTTACTGTATAATGCCCCATTCCCAGCAGTCACCTCTCCAGTCATCACCCAGACACATCCCCTGGTGTTACTGTATAATGCCCCATTCCCAGCAGTCACCTCTCCAGTCATCACTCAGACACATCCCCTGGTGTTACTGTATAATGGCCCTCATTCCGAGTTGTTCGCTCAGAGTTTTTCATCGCATCGCAGTGAGAATCCGCTTAGTGCGCATGCGCAATGTTCGCACTGCGGCTGCGCCAAGTAACTTTACTATGAAGAAAGTAATTTTACTCACGGCTTTTTCATCGCTCCGGCGATCGTAGTGTGATTGACAGGAAATGGGTGTTACTGGGCGGAAACAAGGCGTTTTAGGGGCGTGTGGCTGAAAACGCTACCGTTTCCGGAAAAAACGCAGGAGTGGCCGGAGAAACGGTGGGAGTGTCTGGACGAACGCTGGGTGTGTTTGTGACGTCAGCCAGGAACGAAAAGCACTGAACTGATCGCACAGGCAGAGTAAGTCTGAAGCTACTCAAAAACTGCTAACTCGTTTGTGATCGCAATATTGCGCATACTTCGGTCGCACTTTTAAGAAGCTAAGATACACTCCCAGTAGGCGTAGGCTTAGCGTGTGTAACTCTGCTACATTCGCCTTGCGAGCGAACAACTCGGAATGAGGGCCAATGTCCCATTCCCAGCAGTCACCTCTCCAGTCATCACCCAGACACATCCCCTGGTGTTACTGTATAATGTCCTATTCCCAGCAGTCACCTCTCCAGTCATCACCAGACACGTTCCCTGGTTTTACTGTATAATGCCCCATTCCCAGCAGTCACCTCTCCAGTCATCACCCAGACACATCCCCTGGTGTTACTGTATAATGCCCCATTCCCAGCAGTCACCTCTCCAGTCATCACCAGACACATCCCCTGGTGTTACTGTATAATGTCCCATTCCCAGCAGTCACCTCTCCAGTCATCACCCAGACACATCCCCTGGTGTTACTGTATAATGCCCCATTCCCAGCAGTCACCTCTCAAGTCATCACCCAGATACGTCCCCTGGTGTTACTGTAAAATGTCCTATTCCCAGCAGTCACCTCTCCAGTCATCACCCAGACACATCCCCTGGTGTTACTGTATAATGTCCCATTCCCAGCAGTCACCTCTCCAGTCATCACCCAGACACATCCCCTGGTGTTACTGTATAATGCCCCATTCCCAGAAGTTACCTCTCCAGTCATCAGCCAGACACATCCCCTGCTGTTACTGTATAATGTACCATTCCCAGCAGTCACCTCTCCAGTCATCACCCAGACACATCCCCCGGTGTTACTGTATAATGCCCCATTCCCAGCAGTCACCTCTCCAGTCCCCTGGTGTTACTGTATAATGTCCCATTCCCAGCAGTCACCTCTCCAGTCATCACCCAGACACGTCCCCGGGTGTTACTGTATAATGTCCCATTCCCAGCAGTCACCTCTCCAGTCATCACCCAGACACGTTCCCCGGTGTTACTGTATAATGTCCCATTCCCAGCAGTCACCTCTCCAGTCATCACCCAGACACGTACCAGGGTGTTACTGTATAATGCCTCATTCCCAGCAGTCACCCAGTCACATCCCCTGGTGTTACTGTATAATGTCCCATTCCCAGCAGTCACCTCTCCAGTCATCACCCAGACACATTCCCTGGTGTTACTGTATAATGTCCCATTCCCAGCAGTCACCTCTCCAGTCATCACCCAGACACGACCCCTGGTGTTACTGTATAATGTCCCATTCCCAGCAGTCAGCTCTCCAGTCACCACCCAGACATATCCACTGGTGTTACTGTAAAATGTCCCATTCCCAGCAGTCACCTCTCCAGTCATCACCCAGACACATCCCCCGGTATTACTGTAAAATGTCCCATTCCCAGCAGTCACATCTCCAGTCATCACCCAGACACATCCCCTGGTGTTAATGTATAATGTCCCATTCCCAGCAGTCACCTCTCCAGTCATCACCCAGACACGTCCCCTGGTGTTACTGTATAATGCCCCATTCCCAGCAGTCACCTCTCCAGTCATCACCCAGACACATCCCCCGGTGTTACTGTATAATGCCCCATTCCCAGCAGTCACCTCTCCAGTCATCACCTGGACACATCTCCTGGTGTTACTGTATAATGCCCCATTCCCAGCAGTCACCTCTCCAGTCATCACCCAGACACATCCCCCGGTGTTACTGTATAATGTCCCATTCCCAGCAGTCACCTCTCCAGTCATCACCCAGACGCATCCCCTGGTGTTACTGTATAATGTCCCATTCCCAGCAGTCACCTCTCCAGTCATCACCCAGACACATCCCCTGGTGTTACTGTATAATGTCCCATTCCCAGCAGTCACCTCTCCAGTCATCACCCAGACACGTCCCCGGGTGTTACTGTATAATGTCCCATTCCCAGCAGTCACCTCTCCAGTCATCACTCAGACACGTTCCCCGGTGTTACTGTATAATGTCCCATTCCCAGCAGTCACCTCTTCAGGCATCACACAGACACATCCCCTGGTGTTACTGTATAATGTCCCATTCCCAGCAGTCACCTCTCCAGTCATCACCCAGACACATCCCCTGGTGTTACTGTATAATGCCCCATTCCCAGCAGTCACCTCTCCAGTCATCACCCAGAAACATCCCCTGGTGTTACGGTATAATGTCCCATTCCCAGCAGTCACCTCTCCAGTCATCACCCAGACACGTCCCCTGGTGTCACTGTATAATTCCCCATTCCCAGCAGTCACCTCTCCAGTCATCACCCGGACACATCCCCTGGTGTTACTGCATAATGTCCCATTCCCAGCAATCACCTCTCCAGTCATCACCCAGACACGTCCCCTGGTGTCACTCTATAATGTCCCATTCCCAGCAGTCACCTCTCCAGTCATCACCCAGACACGTCCCCCGGTGTTACTGTATAATGTCCCATTCCCAGCAGTCACCTCTCCAGTCATCACCCAGACATATCCCCTGGTGTTACTGTATAATGTCCCATTCCCAGCAATCACCTCTCCAGTCATCACCCAGACACATTACCTGGTGTTACCGTATAATGCTCCATTCCCAGCAGTCAACTCTCCAGTCATCACCCAGACACATCCCCTGGAGTTACTGTTTAATGGCCCATTCCCAGCAGTCACCTCTCCAGTCATCACCCAGACACATCCCCTGGTGTTACTGTATAATGTCCCATTCCCAACAGTCACCTCTCCAGTCATCACCCAGACACGTCCCCTGGTGTTACTGTATAATGTCCCATTCCCAGCAGTCACCTCTCCAGTCATCACCCAGACACATCCCCTGGTGTTACTGTATAATGCCCCATTCTCAGCAGTCACCTCTCCAGTCATCACCCAGACACATCCCCCGGTGTTACTGTATAATGCCCCATTCCCAGCAGTCACCTCTCCAGTCATCACCTGGACACATCTCCTGGTGTTACTGTATAATGCCCCATTCCCAGCAGTCACCTCTCCAGTCATCACCCAGACACATCCCCCGGTGTTACTGTATAATTCCCCATTCCCAGCAGTCACCTCTCCGGTCATCACCCGGACACATCTCCTGGTGTTACTGTATAATGTCCCATTCCCAGCAGTCACCTCTCCAGTCATCACCCAGACACGTCCCCTGGTGTTACTGTATAATGTCCCATTCCCAGCAGTCATCTCTCCAGTCATCACCCAGACACGTCCCCTGGTGTTACTGTATAATGTCCCATTCCCAGCAGTCACCTCTCCAGTCATCACCCAGACACATCCCCTGGTGTTACTGTATAATGCCCCATTCCCAGCAGTCACCTCTCCAGTCATCACCCAGACACATCCCCCGGTGTTACTGTATAATTCCCCATTCCCAGCAGTCACCTCTCCGGTCATCACCCGGACACATCTCCTGGTGTTACTGTATAATGTCCCATTCCCAGCAGTCACCTCTCCAGTCATCACCCAGACACATCCCCTGGTGTTACTGTATAATGTCCCATTCCCAGCAGTCACCTCTCCAGTCATCACCCAGACACGTCCCCTGGTGTTACTGTATAATGTCCCATTCCCAGCAGTCACCTCTCCAGTCATCACCCAGACACATCCCCTGGTGTTACTGTATAATGCCCCATTCTCAGCAGTCACCTCTCCAGTCATCACCCAGACACATCCCCCGGTGTTACTGTATAATGCCCCATTCCCAGCAGTCACCTCTCCAGTCATCACCTGGACACATCTCCTGGTGTTACTGTATAATGCCCCATTCCCAGCAGTCACCTCTCCAGTCATCACCCAGACACATCCCCCGGTGTTACTGTAGAATTCCCCATTCCCAGCAGTCACCTCTCCGGTCATCACCCGGACACATCTCCTGGTGTTACTGTATAATGTCCCATTCCCAGCAGTCACCTCTCCAGTCATCACCCAGACACGTCCCCTGGTGTTACTGTATAATATCCCATTCCCAGCAGTCACCTCTCCAGTCATCACCCAGACACATCCCCTGGTGTTACTGTATAATGTCCCATTCCCAGCAGTCACCTCTCCAGTCATCTACCAGACACGTACTCTGGTGTTACTGTATAATTCCCCATTCCCAGCAGTCACCTCTCCGGTCATCACCCGGACACATCCCCCGGTGTTACTGTATAATACCCCATTCCCAGCAGTCACCTCTCCAGTCATCACCCAGACACGTCCCCTGGTGTTACTGTATAATGTCCCATTCCCAGCAGTCACCTCTCCAGTCATCACCCAGACACGTCCCCGGGTGTTACTGTATAATGTCCCATTCCCAGCAGTCACCTCTCCAGTCATCACCCAGACACGTTCCCCGGTGTTACTGTATAATGTCCCGTTCCCAGCAGTCACCTCTCCAGTCATCACCCAGACACGTACCAGGGTGTTACTGTATAATGCCTCATTCCCAGCAGTCACATCCCCTGGTGTTACTGTATAATGTCCCATTCCCAGCAGTCACCTATCCAGTCATCACCCAGACACATCCCCTGGTGTTACTGTATAATGTCCCATTCCCAGCAGTCACCTCTCCAGTCATCACCCAGACACGTCCCCTGGTGTTACTGTATAATGTCCCATTCCCAGCAGTCACCTCTCCAGTCATCACCCAGACACATCCCCTGGTGTTACTGTATAATGCCCCATTCTCAGCAGTCACCTCTCCAGTCATCACCCAGACACATCCCCCGGTGTTACTGTATAATGTCCCATTCCCAGCAGTCACCTCTCCAGTCATCACCTGGACACATCTCCTGGTGTTACTGTATAATGCCCCATTCCCAGCAGTCACCTCTCCAGTCATCACCCAGACACATCCCCCGGTGTTACTGTATAATGTCCCATTCCCAGCAGTCACCTCTCCAGTCATCACCCAGACACATCCCCTGGTGTTACTGTATAATGTCCCATTCCCAGCAGTCACCTCTCCAGTCATCACCCAGACACATCCCCTGGTGTTACTGTATAATGTCCCATTCCCAGCAGTCACCTCTCCAGTCATCACCCAGACACGTCCCCGGGTGTTACTGTATAATGTCCCATTCCCAGCAGTCACCTCTCCAGTCATCACCCAGACACGTCCCCTGGTGTCACTCTATAATGTCCCATTCCCAGCAGTCACCTCTCCAGTCATCACCCAGACACGTCCCCCGGTGTTACTGTATAATGTCCCATTCCCAGCAGTCACCTCTCCAGTCATCACCCAGACATATCCCCTGGTGTTACTGTATAATGTCCCATTCCCAGCAATCACCTCTCCAGTCATCACCCAGACACATTACCTGGTGTTACCGTATAATGCTCCATTCCCAGCAGTCAACTCTCCAGTCATCACCCAGACACATCCCCTGGAGTTACTGTTTAATGGCCCATTCCCAGCAGTCACCTCTCCAGTCATCACCCAGACACATCCCCTGGTGTTACTGTATAATGTCCCATTCCCAGCAGTCACCTCTCCAGTCATCACCCAGACACGTCCCCTGGTGTCACTGTATAATGTCCCATTCCCAACAGTCACCTCTCCAGTCATCTACCAGACACGTACTCTGGTGTTACTGTATAATTCCCCATTCCCAGCAGTCACCTCTCCGGTCATCACCCGGACACATCTCCTGGTGTTACTGTATAATGTCCCATTCCCAGCAGTCACCTCTCCAGTCATCACCCAGACACGTCCCCTGGTGTTACTGTATAATATCCCATTCCCAGCAGTCACCTCTCCAGTCATCACCCAGACACATCCCCTGGTGTTACTGTATAATGTCCCATTCCCAGCAGTCACCTCTCCAGTCATCTACCAGACACGTACTCTGGTGTTACTGTATAATTCCCCATTCCCAGCAGTCACCTCTCCGGTCATCACCCGGACACATCTCCTGGTGTTACTGTATAATGTCCCATTCCCAGCAGTCACCTCTCCAGTCATCACCCAGACACATCCCCTGGTGTTACTGTATAATGTCCCATTCCCAGCAGTCACATCTCCAGTCATCACCCAGACACATCCCCCGGTGTTACTGTATAATACCCCATTCCCAGCAGTCACCTCTCCAGTCATCACCCAGACACGTCCCCTGGTGTTACTGTATAATGTCCCATTCCCAGCAGTCACCTCTCCAGTCATCACCCAGACACGTCCCCGGGTGTTACTGTATAATGTCCCATTCCCAGCAGTCACCTCTCCAGTCATCACCCAGACACGTTCCCCGTGTTACTGTATAATGTCCCATTCCCAGCAGTCACCTCTCCAGTCATCACCCAGACACGTACCAGGGTGTTACTGTATAATGCCTCATTCCCAGCAGTCACCCAGTCACATCCCCTGGTGTTACTGTATAATGTCCCATTCCCAGCAGTCACCTCTCCAGTCATCACCCAGACACATCCCCTGGTGTTACTGTATAATGTCCCATTCCCAGCAGTCACCTCTCCAGTCATCACCCAGACACGTCCCCTGGTGTTACTGTATAATGTCCCATTCCCAGCAGTCACCTCTCCAGTCATCACCCAGACACTTCCCCTGGTGTTACTGTATAATGCCCCATTCTCAGCAGTCACCTCTCCAGTCATCACCCAGACACATCCCCCGGTGTTACTGTATAATGCCCCATTCCCAGCAGTCACCTCTCCAGTCATCACCTGGACACATCTCCTGGTGTTACTGTATAATGCCCCATTCCCAGCAGTCACCTCTCCAGTCATCACCCAGACACATCCCCCGGTGTTACTGTATAATGTCCCATTCCCAGCAGTCACCTCTCCAGTCATCACCCAGACACATCCCCTGGTGTTACTGTATAATGTCCCATTCCCAGCAGTCACCTCTCCAGTCATCACCCAGACACATCCCCTGGTGTTACTGTATAATGTCCCATTCCCAGCAGTCACCTCTCCAGTCATCACCCAGACACGTCCCCGGGTGTTACTGTATAATGTCCCATTCCCAGCAGTCACCTCTCCAGTCATCACTCAGACACGTTCCCCGGTGTTACTGTATAATGTCCCATTCCCAGCAGTCACCTCTTCAGGCATCACACAGACACATCCCCTGGTGTTACTGTATAATGTCCCATTCCCAGCAGTCACCTCTCCAGTCATCACCCAGACACATCCCCTGGTGTTACTGTATAATGCCCCATTCCCAGCAGTCACCTCTCCAGTCATCACCCAGAAACATCCCCTGGTGTTACGGTATAATGTCCCATTCCCAGCAGTCACCTCTCCAGTCATCACCCAGACACGTCCCCTGGTGTCACTGTATAATGTCCCATTCCCAACAGTCACCTCTCCAGTCATCTACCAGACACGTACTCTGGTGTTACTGTATAATTCCCCATTCCCAGCAGTCACCTCTCCAGTCATCACCCGGACACATCCCCTGGTGTTACTGTATAATGTCCCATTCCCAGCAGTCACCTCTCCAGTCATCACCCAGACACGTCCCCTGGTGTCACTCTATAATGTCCCATTCCCAGCAGTCACCTCTCCGGTCATCACCCAGACACGTCCCCCGGTGTTACTGTATAATGTCCCATTCCCAGCAGTCACCTCTCCAGTCATCACCCAGACATATCCCCTGGTGTTACTGTATAATGTCCCATTCCCAGCAATCACCTCTCCAGTCATCACCCAGACACATTACCTGGTGTTACCGTATAATGCTCCATTCCCAGCAGTCAACTCTCCAGTCATCACCCAGACACATCCCCTGGAGTTACTGTTTAATGGCCCATTCCCAGCAGTCACCTCTCCAGTCATCACCCAGACACATCCCCTGGTGTTACTGTATAATGTCCCATTCCCAGCAGTCACCTCTCCAGTCATCACCCAGACACGTCCCCTGGTGTCACTGTATAATATCCCATTCCCAACAGTCACCTCTCCAGTCATCTACCAGACACGTACTCTGGTGTTACTGTATAATTCCCCATTCCCAGCAGTCACCTCTCCTGTCATCACCCGGACACATCTCCTGGTGTTACTGTATAATGTCCCATTCCCAGCAGTCACCTCTCCAGTCATCACCCAGACACGTCCCCTGGTGTTACTGTATAATATCCCATTCCCAGCAGTCACCTCTCCAGTCATCACCCAGACACATCCCCTGGTGTTACTGTATAATGTCCCATTCCCAGCAGTCACCTCTCCAGTCATCTACCAGACACGTACTCTGGTGTTACTGTATAATTCCCCATTCCCAGCAGTCACCTCTCCGGTCATCACCCGGACACATCCCCTGGTGTTACTGTATAATGTCCCATTCCCAGCAGTCACCTCTCCAGTCATCACCCAGACACATCCCCTGGTGTTACTGTATAATGTCCCATTCCCAGCAGTCACCTCTCCAGTCATCACCCAGACACGTCCCCTGGTGTTACTGTATAATGTCCCATTCCCAGCAGTCACCTCTCCAGTCATCACCCAGACACATCCCCTGGTGTTACTGTATAATGTCCCATTCCCAGCAGTCACCTCTCCAGTCATCACCCAGACACATCCCCTGGTGTTACTGTATAATGCCCCATTCCCAGCAGTCACCTCTCCAGTCATCACTCAGACACATCCCCTGGTGTTACTGTATAATGTCCCATTCCCAGCAGTCACCTCTCCAGTCATCACCCAGACACATCCCCTGGTGTTACTGTATAATGTCCCATTCCCAGCAGTCACCTCTCCAGTCATCACCAGACACGTTCCCTGGTTTTACTGTATAATGCCCCATTCCCAGCAGTCACCTCTCCAGTCATCACCCAGACACATCCCCTGGTGTTACTGTATAATGCCCCATTCCCAGCAGTCACCTCTCCAGTCATCACCAGACACATCCCCTGGTGTTACTGTATAATGTCCCATTCCCAGCAGTCACCTCTCCAGTCATCACCCAGACACATCCCCTGGTGTTACTGTATAATGCCCCATTCCCAGCAGTCACCTCTCCAGTCATCACCCAGATACGTCCCCTGGTGTTACTGTATAATGCCCCATTCCCAGCAGTCACCTCTCCAGTCATCAACCAGACACATCCCCTGGTGTTACTGTATAATGTCCCATTCCCAGCAGTCACCTCCCCAGTCATCACCCAGACACATCCCCTGGTGTTACTGTATAATGCCCCATTCCCAGCAGTCACCTCTCCAGTCATCAGCCAGACACATCCCCTGCTGTTACTGTATAATGTACCATTCCCAGCAGTCACCTCTCCAGTCATCACCCAGACACATACCCTGGTGTTACTGTATAATGCCCCATTCCCAGAAGTTACCTCTCCAGTCATCAGCCAGACACATCCCCTGCTGTTACTGTATAATGTACCATTCCCAGCAGTCACCTCTCCAGTCATCACCCAGACACATCCCCCGGTGTTACTGTATAATGCCCCATTCCCAGCAGTCACCTCTCCAGTCATCACCCAGACACATTCCCTGGTGTTACTGTATAATGTCCCATTCCCAGCAGTCACCTCTCCAGTCATCACCCAGACACATCCCCTGGTGTTACTGTATAATGTCCTATTCCCAGCAGTCACCTCTCCAGTCATCACCAGACACGTTCCCTGGTTTTACTGTATAATGCCCCATTCCCAGCAGTCACCTCTCCAGTCATCACCCAGACACATCCCCTGGTGTTACTGTATAATGCCTCATTCCCAGCAGTCACCTCTCCCGTCATCACCAGACACATCCCCTGGTGTTACTGTATAATGTCCCATTCCCAGCAGTCGCCTCTCCAGTCATCACCCAGACACATCCCCCGATGTTACTGTATAATACCCCATTCCCAGCAGTCACCTCTCCAGTCATCAGCCAGACACATCCCCTGCTGTTACTGTATAATGTACCATTCCCAGCAGTCACCTCTCCAGTCATCACCCAGACACATACCCTGGTGTTACTGTATAATGCCCCATTCCCAGAAGTTACCTCTCCAGTCATCAGCCAGACACATCCCCTGCTGTTACTGTATAATGTACCATTCCCAGCAGTCACCTCTCCAGTCATCACCCAGACACATCCCCCGGTGTTACTGTATAATGCCCCATTCCCAGCAGTCACCTCTCCAGTCATCACCCAGACACATCCCCTGGTGTTACTGTATAATGTCCCATTCCCAGCAGTCACCTCTCCAGTCATCACCCAGACACATCCCCTGGTGTTACTGTATAATGTCCCATTCCCAGCAGTCACCTCTCCAGTCATCACCCAGACACGTCCCCCGGTGTTACTGTATAATGTCCCATTCCCAGCAGTCACCTCTCCAGTCATCACCCAGACACATCCCCCGGTGTTACTGTATAATGCCCCATTCCCAGCAGTCACCTCTCCAGTCATCACCCAGACACATCCTCTGGTGTTACTGTATAATGCCCCATTCCCAGCAGTCACCTCTCCAGTCATCACCCAGACACGTCCCCCGGTGTTACTGTATAATGCCCCATTCCCAGCAGTCACCTCTCCAGTCATCACCCAGACACGTCCCCTGGTGTTACTGTATAATGCCCCATTCCCAGCAGTCACCTCTCCAGTCATCACCCAGATACGTCCCCTGGTGTTACTGTAAAATGTCCCATTCCCAGCAGTCACCTCTCCAGTCATCAACCAGACACATCCCCTGGTGTTACTGTATAATGTCCCATTCCCAGCAGTCACCTCTCCAGTCATCACCCAGACACATTACCTGGTGTTACTGTATAATGCCCCATTCCCAGCAGTCACCTCCCCAGTCATCACCCAGACACATCCCCTGGTGTTACTGTATAATGCCCCATTCCCAGCAGTCACCTCTCCAGTCATCAGCCAGACACATCCCCTGCTGTTACTGTATAATGTACCATTCCCAGCAGTCACCTCTCCAGTCATCAGCCAGACACATCCCCTGGTGTTACTGTATAATGCCCCATTCCCAGAAGTTACCTCTCCAGTCATCAGCCAGACACATCCCCTGGTGTTACTGTATAATGTACCATTCCCAGCAGTCACCTCTCCAGTCATCACCCAGACACATCCCCCGGTGTTACTGTATAATGCCCCATTCCCAGCAGTCACCTCTCCAGTCATCACCCAGACACATCCCCTGGTGTTACTGTATAATGTCCCATTCCCAGCAGTCACCTCTCCAGTCATCACCCAGACACATCCCCTGGTGTTACTGTATAATGTCCTATTCCCAGCAGTCACCTCTCCAGTCATCACCAGACACGTTCCCTGGTTTTACTGTATAATGCCCCATTCCCAGCAGTCACCTCTCCAGTCATCACCCAGACACATCCCCTGGTGTTACTGTATAATGCCCCATTCCCAGCAGTCACCTCTCCAGTCATCACCAGACACATCCCCTGGTGTTACTGTATAATGTCCCATTCCCAGCAGTCGCCTCTCCAGTCATCACCCAGACACATCCCCCGATGTTACTGTATAATACCCCATTCCCAGCAGTCACCTCTCCAGTCATCACCCAGACACGTCCCCTGGTGTTACTGTATAATGTCCCATTCCCAGCAGTCACCTCTCCAGTCATCACCCAGACACATCCCCCGGTGTTACTGTATAATGCCCCATTCCCAGCAGTCACCTCTCCAGTCATCACCCAGACACATCCTCTGGTGTTACTGTATAATGCCCCATTCCCAGCAGTCACCTCTCCAGTCATCACCCAGACACGTCCCCCGGTGTTACTGTATAATGCCCCATTCCCAGCAGTCACCTCTCCAGTCATCACCCAGACACGTCCCCTGGTGTTACTGTATAATGCCCCATTCCCAGCAGTCACCTCTCCAGTCATCACCCAGACACATCCCCTGGTGTTACTGTATAATGCCCCATTCCCAGCAGTCACCTCTCCAGTCATCACCCAGACACATCCCCTGGTGTTACTGTATAATGTCCCATTCCCAGCAGTCACCTCTCCAGTCATCACCCAGACACGTCCCCTGATGTTACTGTATAATGCCCCATTCCCAGCAGTCACCTCTCCAGTCATCACATAGACACGTCCCCTGGTGTTACTGTATAATGTCCCATTCCCAGCAGTCACCTCTCTAGTCATCACCCAGACACATCCCCTGGTGTTACTGTATAATGTCCCATTCCCAGCAGTCACCTCTCCAGTCATCACCCAGACACGTCCCCTGGTGTTACTGTATAATGCCCCATTCCCAGCAGTCACCTCTCCAGTCATCACCCAGACACATCCCCTGGTGTTACTGTATAATGTCCCATTCCCAGCAGTCACCTCTCCAGTCATCACCCAGACACATCCCCTGGTGTTACTGTATAATGTCCCATTCCCAGCAGTCACCTCTCCAGTCATCACCCAGACACGTCCCCTGGTGTTACTGTATAGTGCCCCATTCCCAGCAGTCACCTCTCCAGTCATCACATAGACACGTCCCCTGGTGTTACTGTATAATGTCCCATTCCCAGCAGTCACCTCTCCAGTCATCACCCAGACACATCCCCTGGTGTTACTGTATAATGTCCCATTCCCAGCAGTCACCTCTCCAGTCATCACCAGACACATCCCCTGGTGTTACTGTATAATGCCCCATTCCCAGCAGTCACCTCTCCAGTCATCACCCAGACACATCCCCTGGTGTTACTGTATAATGCCCCATTCCCAGCAGTCACCTCTCCAGTCATCACATAGACACGTCCCCTGGTGTTACTGTATAATGTCCCATTCCCAGCAGTCACCTCTCTAGTCATCACCCAGACACATCCCCTGGTGTTACTGTATAATGTCCCATTCCCAGCAGTCACCTCTCCAGTCATCACCCAGACACATCCCCTGGTGTTACTGTATAATGTCCCATTCCCAGCAGTCACCTCTCCAGTCATCACCCAGACACGTCCCCGGGTGTTACTGTATAATGTCCCATTCCCAGCAGTCACCTCTCCAGTCATCACCCAGACACGTCCCCTGGTGTCACTCTATAATGTCCCATTCCCAGCAGTCACCTCTCCAGTCATCACCCAGACACGTCCCCCGGTGTTACTGTATAATGTCCCATTCCCAGCAGTCACCTCTCCAGTCATCACCCAGACATATCCCCTGGTGTTACTGTATAATGTCCCATTCCCAGCAATCACCTCTCCAGTCATCACCCAGACACATTACCTGGTGTTACCGTATAATGCTCCATTCCCAGCAGTCAACTCTCCAGTCATCACCCAGACACATCCCCTGGAGTTACTGTTTAATGGCCCATTCCCAGCAGTCACCTCTCCAGTCATCACCCAGACACATCCCCTGGTGTTACTGTATAATGTCCCATTCCCAGCAGTCACCTCTCCAGTCATCACCCAGACACGTCCCCTGGTGTCACTGTATAATGTCCCATTCCCAACAGTCACCTCTCCAGTCATCTACCAGACACGTACTCTGGTGTTACTGTATAATTCCCCATTCCCAGCAGTCACCTCTCCGGTCATCACCCGGACACATCTCCTGGTGTTACTGTATAATGTCCCATTCCCAGCAGTCACCTCTCCAGTCATCACCCAGACACGTCCCCTGGTGTTACTGTATAATATCCCATTCCCAGCAGTCACCTCTCCAGTCATCACCCAGACACATCCCCTGGTGTTACTGTATAATGTCCCATTCCCAGCAGTCACCTCTCCAGTCATCTACCAGACACGTACTCTGGTGTTACTGTATAATTCCCCATTCCCAGCAGTCACCTCTCCGGTCATCACCCGGACACATCTCCTGGTGTTACTGTATAATGTCCCATTCCCAGCAGTCACCTCTCCAGTCATCACCCAGACACATCCCCTGGTGTTACTGTATAATGTCCCATTCCCAGCAGTCACATCTCCAGTCATCACCCAGACACATCCCCCGGTGTTACTGTATAATACCCCATTCCCAGCAGTCACCTCTCCAGTCATCACCCAGACACGTCCCCTGGTGTTACTGTATAATGTCCCATTCCCAGCAGTCACCTCTCCAGTCATCACCCAGACACGTCCCCGGGTGTTACTGTATAATGTCCCATTCCCAGCAGTCACCTCTCCAGTCATCACCCAGACACGTTCCCCGTGTTACTGTATAATGTCCCATTCCCAGCAGTCACCTCTCCAGTCATCACCCAGACACGTACCAGGGTGTTACTGTATAATGCCTCATTCCCAGCAGTCACCCAGTCACATCCCCTGGTGTTACTGTATAATGTCCCATTCCCAGCAGTCACCTCTCCAGTCATCACCCAGACACATCCCCTGGTGTTACTGTATAATGTCCCATTCCCAGCAGTCACCTCTCCAGTCATCACCCAGACACGTCCCCTGGTGTTACTGTATAATGTCCCATTCCCAGCAGTCACCTCTCCAGTCATCACCCAGACACTTCCCCTGGTGTTACTGTATAATGCCCCATTCTCAGCAGTCACCTCTCCAGTCATCACCCAGACACATCCCCCGGTGTTACTGTATAATGCCCCATTCCCAGCAGTCACCTCTCCAGTCATCACCTGGACACATCTCCTGGTGTTACTGTATAATGCCCCATTCCCAGCAGTCACCTCTCCAGTCATCACCCAGACACATCCCCCGGTGTTACTGTATAATGTCCCATTCCCAGCAGTCACCTCTCCAGTCATCACCCAGACACATCCCCTGGTGTTACTGTATAATGTCCCATTCCCAGCAGTCACCTCTCCAGTCATCACCCAGACACATCCCCTGGTGTTACTGTATAATGTCCCATTCCCAGCAGTCACCTCTCCAGTCATCACCCAGACACGTCCCCGGGTGTTACTGTATAATGTCCCATTCCCAGCAGTCACCTCTCCAGTCATCACTCAGACACGTTCCCCGGTGTTACTGTATAATGTCCCATTCCCAGCAGTCACCTCTTCAGGCATCACACAGACACATCCCCTGGTGTTACTGTATAATGTCCCATTCCCAGCAGTCACCTCTCCAGTCATCACCCAGACACATCCCCTGGTGTTACTGTATAATGCCCCATTCCCAGCAGTCACCTCTCCAGTCATCACCCAGAAACATCCCCTGGTGTTACGGTATAATGTCCCATTCCCAGCAGTCACCTCTCCAGTCATCACCCAGACACGTCCCCTGGTGTCACTGTATAATGTCCCATTCCCAACAGTCACCTCTCCAGTCATCTACCAGACACGTACTCTGGTGTTACTGTATAATTCCCCATTCCCAGCAGTCACCTCTCCAGTCATCACCCGGACACATCCCCTGGTGTTACTGTATAATGTCCCATTCCCAGCAGTCACCTCTCCAGTCATCACCCAGACACGTCCCCTGGTGTCACTCTATAATGTCCCATTCCCAGCAGTCACCTCTCCGGTCATCACCCAGACACGTCCCCCGGTGTTACTGTATAATGTCCCATTCCCAGCAGTCACCTCTCCAGTCATCACCCAGACATATCCCCTGGTGTTACTGTATAATGTCCCATTCCCAGCAATCACCTCTCCAGTCATCACCCAGACACATTACCTGGTGTTACCGTATAATGCTCCATTCCCAGCAGTCAACTCTCCAGTCATCACCCAGACACATCCCCTGGAGTTACTGTTTAATGGCCCATTCCCAGCAGTCACCTCTCCAGTCATCACCCAGACACATCCCCTGGTGTTACTGTATAATGTCCCATTCCCAGCAGTCACCTCTCCAGTCATCACCCAGACACGTCCCCTGGTGTCACTGTATAATATCCCATTCCCAACAGTCACCTCTCCAGTCATCTACCAGACACGTACTCTGGTGTTACTGTATAATTCCCCATTCCCAGCAGTCACCTCTCCTGTCATCACCCGGACACATCTCCTGGTGTTACTGTATAATGTCCCATTCCCAGCAGTCACCTCTCCAGTCATCACCCAGACACGTCCCCTGGTGTTACTGTATAATATCCCATTCCCAGCAGTCACCTCTCCAGTCATCACCCAGACACATCCCCTGGTGTTACTGTATAATGTCCCATTCCCAGCAGTCACCTCTCCAGTCATCTACCAGACACGTACTCTGGTGTTACTGTATAATTCCCCATTCCCAGCAGTCACCTCTCCGGTCATCACCCGGACACATCCCCTGGTGTTACTGTATAATGTCCCATTCCCAGCAGTCACCTCTCCAGTCATCACCCAGACACATCCCCTGGTGTTACTGTATAATGTCCCATTCCCAGCAGTCACCTCTCCAGTCATCACCCAGACACGTCCCCTGGTGTTACTGTATAATGTCCCATTCCCAGCAGTCACCTCTCCAGTCATCACCCAGACACATCCCCTGGTGTTACTGTATAATGTCCCATTCCCAGCAGTCACCTCTCCAGTCATCACCCAGACACATCCCCTGGTGTTACTGTATAATGCCCCATTCCCAGCAGTCACCTCTCCAGTCATCACTCAGACACATCCCCTGGTGTTACTGTATAATGTCCCATTCCCAGCAGTCACCTCTCCAGTCATCACCCAGACACATCCCCTGGTGTTACTGTATAATGTCCTATTCCCAGCAGTCACCTCTCCAGTCATCACCAGACACGTTCCCTGGTTTTACTGTATAATGCCCCATTCCCAGCAGTCACCTCTCCAGTCATCACCCAGACACATCCCCTGGTGTTACTGTATAATGCCCCATTCCCAGCAGTCACCTCTCCAGTCATCACCAGACACATCCCCTGGTGTTACTGTATAATGTCCCATTCCCAGCAGTCACCTCTCCAGTCATCACCCAGACACATCCCCTGGTGTTACTGTATAATGCCCCATTCCCAGCAGTCACCTCTCCAGTCATCACCCAGATACGTCCCCTGGTGTTACTGTATAATGCCCCATTCCCAGCAGTCACCTCTCCAGTCATCAACCAGACACATCCCCTGGTGTTACTGTATAATGTCCCATTCCCAGCAGTCACCTCCCCAGTCATCACCCAGACACATCCCCTGGTGTTACTGTATAATGCCCCATTCCCAGCAGTCACCTCTCCAGTCATCAGCCAGACACATCCCCTGCTGTTACTGTATAATGTACCATTCCCAGCAGTCACCTCTCCAGTCATCACCCAGACACATACCCTGGTGTTACTGTATAATGCCCCATTCCCAGAAGTTACCTCTCCAGTCATCAGCCAGACACATCCCCTGCTGTTACTGTATAATGTACCATTCCCAGCAGTCACCTCTCCAGTCATCACCCAGACACATCCCCCGGTGTTACTGTATAATGCCCCATTCCCAGCAGTCACCTCTCCAGTCATCACCCAGACACATCCCCTGGTGTTACTGTATAATGTCCCATTCCCAGCAGTCACCTCTCCAGTCATCACCCAGACACATCCCCTGGTGTTACTGTATAATGTCCTATTCCCAGCAGTCACCTCTCCAGTCATCACCAGACACGTTCCCTGGTTTTACTGTATAATGCCCCATTCCCAGCAGTCACCTCTCCAGTCATCACCCAGACACATCCCCTGGTGTTACTGTATAATGCCTCATTCCCAGCAGTCACCTCTCCCGTCATCACCAGACACATCCCCTGGTGTTACTGTATAATGTCCCATTCCCAGCAGTCGCCTCTCCAGTCATCACCCAGACACATCCCCCGATGTTACTGTATAATACCCCATTCCCAGCAGTCACCTCTCCAGTCATCAGCCAGACACATCCCCTGCTGTTACTGTATAATGTACCATTCCCAGCAGTCACCTCTCCAGTCATCACCCAGACACATACCCTGGTGTTACTGTATAATGCCCCATTCCCAGAAGTTACCTCTCCAGTCATCAGCCAGACACATCCCCTGCTGTTACTGTATAATGTACCATTCCCAGCAGTCACCTCTCCAGTCATCACCCAGACACATCCCCCGGTGTTACTGTATAATGCCCCATTCCCAGCAGTCACCTCTCCAGTCATCACCCAGACACATCCCCTGGTGTTACTGTATAATGTCCCATTCCCAGCAGTCACCTCTCCAGTCATCACCCAGACACATCCCCTGGTGTTACTGTATAATGTCCCATTCCCAGCAGTCACCTCTCCAGTCATCACCCAGACACGTCCCCCGGTGTTACTGTATAATGTCCCATTCCCAGCAGTCACCTCTCCAGTCATCACCCAGACACATCCCCCGGTGTTACTGTATAATGCCCCATTCCCAGCAGTCACCTCTCCAGTCATCACCCAGACACATCCTCTGGTGTTACTGTATAATGCCCCATTCCCAGCAGTCACCTCTCCAGTCATCACCCAGACACGTCCCCCGGTGTTACTGTATAATGCCCCATTCCCAGCAGTCACCTCTCCAGTCATCACCCAGACACGTCCCCTGGTGTTACTGTATAATGCCCCATTCCCAGCAGTCACCTCTCCAGTCATCACCCAGATACGTCCCCTGGTGTTACTGTAAAATGTCCCATTCCCAGCAGTCACCTCTCCAGTCATCAACCAGACACATCCCCTGGTGTTACTGTATAATGTCCCATTCCCAGCAGTCACCTCTCCAGTCATCACCCAGACACATTACCTGGTGTTACTGTATAATGCCCCATTCCCAGCAGTCACCTCCCCAGTCATCACCCAGACACATCCCCTGGTGTTACTGTATAATGCCCCATTCCCAGCAGTCACCTCTCCAGTCATCAGCCAGACACATCCCCTGCTGTTACTGTATAATGTACCATTCCCAGCAGTCACCTCTCCAGTCATCAGCCAGACACATCCCCTGGTGTTACTGTATAATGCCCCATTCCCAGAAGTTACCTCTCCAGTCATCAGCCAGACACATCCCCTGGTGTTACTGTATAATGTACCATTCCCAGCAGTCACCTCTCCAGTCATCACCCAGACACATCCCCCGGTGTTACTGTATAATGCCCCATTCCCAGCAGTCACCTCTCCAGTCATCACCCAGACACATCCCCTGGTGTTACTGTATAATGTCCCATTCCCAGCAGTCACCTCTCCAGTCATCACCCAGACACATCCCCTGGTGTTACTGTATAATGTCCTATTCCCAGCAGTCACCTCTCCAGTCATCACCAGACACGTTCCCTGGTTTTACTGTATAATGCCCCATTCCCAGCAGTCACCTCTCCAGTCATCACCCAGACACATCCCCTGGTGTTACTGTATAATGCCCCATTCCCAGCAGTCACCTCTCCAGTCATCACCAGACACATCCCCTGGTGTTACTGTATAATGTCCCATTCCCAGCAGTCGCCTCTCCAGTCATCACCCAGACACATCCCCCGATGTTACTGTATAATACCCCATTCCCAGCAGTCACCTCTCCAGTCATCACCCAGACACGTCCCCTGGTGTTACTGTATAATGTCCCATTCCCAGCAGTCACCTCTCCAGTCATCACCCAGACACATCCCCCGGTGTTACTGTATAATGCCCCATTCCCAGCAGTCACCTCTCCAGTCATCACCCAGACACATCCTCTGGTGTTACTGTATAATGCCCCATTCCCAGCAGTCACCTCTCCAGTCATCACCCAGACACGTCCCCCGGTGTTACTGTATAATGCCCCATTCCCAGCAGTCACCTCTCCAGTCATCACCCAGACACGTCCCCTGGTGTTACTGTATAATGCCCCATTCCCAGCAGTCACCTCTCCAGTCATCACCCAGACACATCCCCTGGTGTTACTGTATAATGCCCCATTCCCAGCAGTCACCTCTCCAGTCATCACCCAGACACATCCCCTGGTGTTACTGTATAATGTCCCATTCCCAGCAGTCACCTCTCCAGTCATCACCCAGACACGTCCCCTGATGTTACTGTATAATGCCCCATTCCCAGCAGTCACCTCTCCAGTCATCACATAGACACGTCCCCTGGTGTTACTGTATAATGTCCCATTCCCAGCAGTCACCTCTCTAGTCATCACCCAGACACATCCCCTGGTGTTACTGTATAATGTCCCATTCCCAGCAGTCACCTCTCCAGTCATCACCCAGACACGTCCCCTGGTGTTACTGTATAATGCCCCATTCCCAGCAGTCACCTCTCCAGTCATCACCCAGACACATCCCCTGGTGTTACTGTATAATGTCCCATTCCCAGCAGTCACCTCTCCAGTCATCACCCAGACACATCCCCTGGTGTTACTGTATAATGTCCCATTCCCAGCAGTCACCTCTCCAGTCATCACCCAGACACGTCCCCTGGTGTTACTGTATAGTGCCCCATTCCCAGCAGTCACCTCTCCAGTCATCACATAGACACGTCCCCTGGTGTTACTGTATAATGTCCCATTCCCAGCAGTCACCTCTCCAGTCATCACCCAGACACATCCCCTGGTGTTACTGTATAATGTCCCATTCCCAGCAGTCACCTCTCCAGTCATCACCAGACACATCCCCTGGTGTTACTGTATAATGCCCCATTCCCAGCAGTCACCTCTCCAGTCATCACCCAGACACATCCCCTGGTGTTACTGTATAATGCCCCATTCCCAGCAGTCACCTCTCCAGTCATCACATAGACACGTCCCCTGGTGTTACTGTATAATGTCCCATTCCCAGCAGTCACCTCTCTAGTCATCACCCAGACACATCCCCTGGTGTTACTGTATAATGTCCCATTCCCAGCAGTCACCTCTCCAGTCATCACCCAGACACTTCCCCTGGTGTTACTGTATAATGTCCCATTCCCAGCAGTCACCTCTCTAGTCATCACCCAGACACATCCCCTGGCGTTACTGTATAATGCCCCATTCCCAGCAGTCACCTCTCCAGTCATCACCCAGACACGTCCCCTGGTGTTACTGTATAATGTCCCATTCCCAGCAGTCACCTCTCCAGTCATCACCCAGACACTTCCCCTGGTGTTACTGTATAATGTCCCATTCCCAGCAGTCACCTCTCTAGTCATCACCCAGACACATCCCCTGGTGTTACTGTATAATGTCCCATTCCCAGCAGTCACCTCTCCAGTCAGCAGCTAAATGATCTTGTTAGTGAGTTCAAGGATCTTCTGGTCACTGTGCCTCTCATGTATCAGTGAGTGAGGTGGAGGCACCGTGATTGGGCTCTGGGTCCTTCTCAGTCCTCCTGTCTATTATGACAACAAAGGCATAATAGACCTGTACACTTTGACAGCACAGAATGCTACCCTTGCATATTATGACAACACAGGCAGCTCCCCCTGTATATTATAACAACACAGGCTACCCCTCCTTCTATTATGACAACAAAGGCCGCTCCCCCTGTATACTTTGACAACACAGGATGCTACCCCTGTATATTATGACAACACAGGCTGCTCCTCCTGTATACTATGACAGCACAGGATGCTCCCCCTGTATACTATGACAGCACAGGCTGCTCCCCCTGTATACTATGACAGCACAGGATGCTACGTCAGTATACTAAAACAGCACAGGATGCTACGCCAGTATACTATGACAACACAGGCCACTCCTCCTGTATACTATGACAGCACAGGATGCTACGCCAGTATACTAAAACAGCACAGGATGCTACCCCCTGTATTTTTTTTTGTATTGACAACACAGGCCGCTTCTCCTGTATATTATGACAACACAGGCCACTCCTCCTGTATACTATGACAACACAGGCCGCTCCTCCTGTATACTATGACAACACAGGATGCTCCCCCTGTATACTATGACAGCACAGGCTGCTCCCCCTGTATACTATGACAGCACAGGATGCTACGCCAGTATACTAAAACAGCACAGGATGCTACCCACTGTATTTTATGACAACACAGGCCACTCCTCCTGTATACTATGACAGCACAGGATGCTACGCCAGTATACTAAAACAGCACAGGATGCTACCCCCTGTATTTTTTTTTGTATTGACAACACAGGCCGCTTCTCCTGTATATTATGACAACACAGGCCACTCCTCCTGTATACTATGACAACACAGGCCGCTCCCCCTGTATACTATGTCAACACAGGATGCTACACCTGTATATTATGACAACACAGGCCGCTCCCCCTGTATACTATGACAGCACAGGATGCTACCCCTGTATATTATGACAACACGCCACTCCTCCTGTATCTTATGATGGCACAGGATGCTACCCCTGTATATTATGACAACTCAGACCACTCCTCCTGTATACTATGACAACACAGGCTGCTCCCCCTGTATACTATGACAGCACAGGATGCTACGCCAGTATACTAAAACAGCACAGGATGCTACCCCCTGTATTTTATGACAACACAGGCTGCTCCCCTTGTATACTATGTCAACAAAGGATGCTACACCTGTATATTATGACAACACAGGCCGCTCCCCCTGCATATTATGACAACACAGGATGCTACTCATGTATATTATGACAACACAGGCCACTCCTTCTGTATAAAGACAATACATGCCGCTCACCCTATATTAATATAGTAACAAGACACCACAGGCACCTCCCCCTGTATAAAAGGGCAACACAGGTCACTCCCCCTGTACAGTAGGACAACACATAGCGCTCCCCTGTATAGTACAATGCCCTTATATGTATAGAATAACGGTAACGGCGGGGTCTGCGCCACCTGTATTACGGTAATGGCGGGATGTGCACCCTCTGTATTACGGTAACGTCGGGGCCTGCGCCACCTGTATTACGGTAACGGCGGGGTCTGCGCCACCTGTATTACGGTAACGGCGGGGTATTCGCCACCTGTATTACGGTAACGGCGGGGTCTTGCGCCACCTGTATTACGGTAACGGCGGGGTCTGCACCACCTGTATTACGGTAACGGCGGGGTCTGCGCCACCTGTATTACAGTAATAGGACACTAGAGCCACCTGTACAGGGATAATGCAGCACCAGAGGCTGCTCCAGCTGCACTATAACAAGGCACCAGAGGCTGCTCCCCCTGTAGTACAGAACCTGACACCAGAGCTGCTCAGCCTATAGAATAATAATAATAATATCATTACCTGCTGCCAGACACAGCAATGGCGGCTCTCTGCTCCTGCTGCCTCTTGGGAATGATAGAAGGAAGGCGGAGCTCAGACCAGGGGAAAATGGCCGCCGCTCCTGGCGTCACTATACGGCCAGGGAACGTATTGCTGCTGCCGGACTGGTCTACAAGAAAATGGCCGCCGGCACCCCGCATTGAGGACATGTATTTTAATCGTAATTACAGGAGGCGTGGTGAAGGAGGGTAGGGGCTATTAACCCGTAAGCAGCCTTTGCCAATCATGCCCTACTTCCGGCCTGTGCGTTCCACCTTACTTCCGTACTGTGCGTTCCATATGCAGGAAGTGAGTTTTCATCGACTGCTGCAGTCTCCCAGTGTCCGTGGAGATCAGGTAATGGCGTCTTACTATACAGGGGGAGCAGCCTGTGGTGTCCTGTTATTATTACTATACAGGGGGAGCAGCCTTTGGTGACCTGTTATCATTATTATACAGGGGGAGCAGCCTGTGGTGTCCTGTTATTATTATTATTATTATATAGGGGGAACAGCCTTTGGTGTCCAGTTATTATTACTCTACAGGAGGAGCAGCCTGTGGTGCCCTGTTATTATTACTATACAGGGGGAGCAGCCTGTGGTGTCCTGTTATTATTATTATTATTATACAGGAGGAGCAATCTGTGGTTCCTCCCCCTTACGGAAAAGGTCCCTTAGCCCACTTGATTCTAGCATCTACCATCTGGGGTGTCCAGTTATTGTTGTTATACAGGGGGAGCGACCTGTGGTGTCCTGTTGTTATTAGTGTTATACAGGGGGAGCAGGTTTTTGTGTACTGTTATTATTATACAGGGACAGCAGCTTGTGGTGTCCTGGTATTATTATTATTATTATACATTGGGAGTGGTGGTGATGTCCTGCTTTTAAAGACATCTGTTATTATTTTTATACTGGGGTGCAGCCTTTAGTGTTGTTGTTGTTATTATTATTCATTTTATTATATGTAATTGTGGGGATTGAAAATATTGCTCAGTATGAAGCAAATGTATATCACACACCTGGGAGCGTCACTGTGACATCACATATCTATAGTAATAATACAGGGACATGAATGGGAGGAGAGGGTATCTGGGAGTGTTACAGTGACTACACTTATAACACTAGTAATAATACAGGGACATGACTGGGGAGGTGAGGGGAACTGGGAGTGTCACAATAACTTCACTTATATTTATTGTAATAATACAGGGACATGACTGGAGAGGTGACGGGATCTGAGAGCGTCACAGTGGCATCACTTATTTCTCTGACGTCCTAGTGGATGCTGGGGACTCCGTAAGGACCATAGGGAATAGACGGGCTCTGCAGGAGACTGGGCACTCTAAAGAAAAGATTAGGTACTATCTGGTGTGCACTGGGTCCTCCCTCTATGCCCCTCCTCCAGACCTCAGTTAGTTAGAATCTATGCCCGGCCAGAGCTGGGTGCTCCTAGTGGGCTCTCCTGAGCCTGCTAGTTAAAGAACAGTGAGCTTCTGCTGGCAACAGACTCACTGCTACGTGGGACCGAGGGGAGAGAAGCAAACGTACCTGTTCACAGCTAGGTTGCGCTTCTTAGGCTACTGGACACCATTAGCTCCAGAGGGTTCGAACACAGGCAGCTGTCCTCGAACGTCCGTTCCCGGAGCTGCGCCGCCGCCCCCCTCGCAGAGCCAGAAGAACAGAAGCTTGAAGACGGCGAAATCGGCGGCTGAAGACTCCTGTCTTCATTTAAGGTAGCGCACCGCAGCTGTGCGCCATTGCTCCCACAGCACACCGCACACTCCGTTCACTGTAGGGTGCATGGCGCTGGGGGGGGGGGGGGGGGGTGCCCTGGGCAGCAATTGAAGTACCTTTTGGCATAACCTACATATATACAGTCAGCCACTGTATATATGTAAAATCCCCCGCCATTTTTTATCACAGAAAGCGGAACAGAAGCCCGCCGCTGAGGGGGCGGGGCCTTCTTCCTCAGCACACCAGCGCCATTTTTTCTTCACAGCTCCGCTGGAAGGACGCTCCCCAGGCTCTCACCTGCAGTATCCAGGTACCAGAAGGGTAAAAAGAGAGGGGGGCACATAAATTTACGTGCAAAAAGTTATATATTCGGCAGCAATTGGGTAATCACTTGTTGTAGTGTATATCCCTGAGTTATATAGCGCTGTGGTGTGTGCTGGCATCCCCAAAAGCCTTTGTGGGGTCCTGTCCTCAGTCAGAGAATTCCCTGTGTGTGTGCTGTGTGTCGGTACGGTTGTGTCGACATGTTTGATGAGGAGGGTTACAGGGAGGCGGAGCAAGTGCAGATAAATGTGGTGTCACCGCCGTCGGGGCCGACACCTGATTGGATGGATATGTGGAAGGTCTTAAATGATAATGTTAACTCATTACATAAAAGGTTTGATGATGTTGCAGCCGGGGTACAGCCGGGCTCTCAACCCGGGCATGCCCAGGCGAGTCAGAGGCCGTCAGGGTCTCATAAACGCCCACGATCTCAAATGGTTGACACGGATGCCGACTACAGTGTCGACGATGATGAGGCACAATTATAGCCTAAAATGACCAAGGCCATCCGCTATATGATTATTGCAATGAAAGATGTATTACATTGAAGTCCGTGTATACACACTCTGGTACTCTACTGAGACCTGCTATTGCTTCAGCCTGGATGTGCAGTGCTGTAGCAGCTTGGACAGATACTCTGTCAGAGGACATAGATGCCCTGGACAGGGATACTGTCTTGCTAACCCTGGGACATATAAAAGACGCCGTCTTATATATGCGGGATGCCCAGAGGGACATTTGCCTGCTAGGTTCTAGAATTAATGCAATGTCCATTTCTGCCAGGAGGGTCTTATGGACTCAGCAATGGACAGGGGATGCAGACTCTAAAAAACACATGGAGGTTTTGCCTTATAAGGGTGAGGAATTGTTTGGGGACGGTCTCTCGGACATCGTATCCACAGCGACAGCTGGAAAGTCAACTTTCCTGCCTCAGGTTTCATCACAGACCAAGAAAGCACCGTATTATCAAATGCAGTCCTTTCGTTCTCAGGCAAGAAGGTCAGAGGTGCATCTTTTTTTGCCAGAGGCAGGGAGAGAGGAAAGAAGCTGCACCATGCAGCCAGTTCCCAGGAACAAAAGTCCTCCCCGGCTTCCACTAAGTCCACTGCATGACGCTGGGGCTCCACAGGCGGAGCCAGGAGTGGTGGGGGCGCGTCTCCGAAATTTCAGCAACCAGTGGGTTCGCTTACGGGTGGATCCTTGGGTTATACAAATTGTATCTCAGGGATACAAGCTGGAATTCGAGGTGACGCCCCCTCACCATTACCTAAAATCGGCCTTGCCAACTTCCCCCATGGAAAGGGAGGTTGTACTGGCAGCAATTCACAAGCTATACCTCCAGCAGGTGATAGTAAAGTTTCCCCTCCTTCAACAGGGAAGGAGTTACTATTCCACTATGTTTGTGGTACCGAAACCGGACGGTTCGGTAAGACCCATTCTGAATTAAAATCCCTGAACATTTATCTCAAGAGATTCAAGTTCAAAATGAAATCGCTCAGGGCGGTCATTGCAAGCCTGGAAGAGGGGGATTTTATGGTATCTCTGCACATCAAGGATGCGTACTTTCATGTCCCCATTTATCCACCTCACCAGGAGTACCTCAGGTTTGTGGTACAGGACTGTCATTACCAATTCCAGACGTTGCCGTTTGGTCTGTCCACGGCACCAAGAGTATTTACCAAGGTAATGGCGGAAATGATGGTACTCCTTCGGAAGCAAGGAGTTACAGTTATCCCGTACTTGGACGATCTCCTTATAAAGGCGAGGTCCAGGGAGCAATTGTTGATCAGCGTAGCACACTCTCAGAAAGTGTTGCAGCAGCACGGCTGGATTCTGAATATTCCAAAGTCGCAGCTGATTCCTACGACGCGTCTGCCCTTCCTGGGTATGATTCTGGACACAGAACAGAGGAAGGTGTTTCTCCCGGAGGAGAAGGCTCAGGAGTTAGTGACTCTGGTCAGGGACCTCCTGAAACCAAAACAGGTGTCGGTGCATCACTGCACGCGAGTCCTGGGAAAGATGGTGGCGTCATACGAAGCCATTCCCTTCGTCAGGTTCCATGCCAGGATCTTTCAGTGGGATCTGTTGGACAAGTGGTCCGGATCGCATCTTCAGATGCATCGCCTGATCACCCTGTCCCCGAAGGCCAGGGTGTCCCTTCTGTGGTGGCTGCAGAGTGCTCACCTTCTCCAGGGCCGCAGGTTCGGCATACAGGACTGGGTCCTGGTGACCACGGATGCAAGCCTCCGCGGATGGGGGGCAGTCACTCAGGGAAGAAACTTCCAAGGGCTGCGGTCAAGTCAGGAGACTTGTCTGCACATAAATATCCTGGAACTAAGGGCCATATACAAGGCTCTGATTCAAGCGGAGCATCTGCTTCGAGACCAACCAGTGCTGATTCAGTCAGACAACATCACGGCAGTCGCCCATGTAAACCGCCAGGGCAGCACAAGAAGCAGGGTGGCAATGGCGGAAGCCACCAGGATTCTTCGTTGGGCGGAAAATCACGTGCAAGCACTGTCAGCAGTGTTCATTCCAGGAGTGGACAACTGGGAAGCAGACTTCCTCAGCAGACACAACCTCCACCCGGGAGAGTGGGGACTTCATCAAGAAGTCTTCACGCAAATTGTATGGCTATGGGAACTGCCACAGGTAGACATGATGGCGTCCCGCCTCAACAAAAAGCTAAAAAGGTATTGCACCAGGTCAAGGGACCCTCAGGCGACAGCTGTGGACGCACTGGTGGCACCGTGGGTGTTCCAGTCGGTCTATGTATTTCCTCCACTTCCTCTCATACCCAAGGTGCTGAGAATCATAAGAAAAAGAGGAGTGAGAACAATACTCATTGTTCCAGATTGGCCAAGAAGGACTTGGTACCCAGAACTGCAAGAGATGCTCACAGAGGACCCGTGGCCTCTGCCTCTCAGACAGGACCTGTTGCAACAGGGGCCCTGTCTGTTCCAAGACTTACCGCTGCCGCGTTTGACGGCATGGCGGTTGAACACCGGATCCTAATGGAAAAGGGCGTCCCGGATGAAGTGATTCCTACGCTGATTAGAGCTAGGAAGGATGTGACAGCAAAGCACACCGTATATGACGAAAATATGTTGCTTGGTGTGAGGCCAGGAAGGCTCCTACAGAGGAATTCCAGCTGGGTCAATTTCTGCACTTCCTACAGTCAGGTGTGACTATGGGCCTAAAATTAGGGTCCATAAAGGTCCAGATTTCGGCCCTATCTATTTTCTTTCAGAAAGAAATGGTTTCTCTGCCTGAAGTTCAGATGTTTGTAAAGGGAGTGCTGCATATTCAGCCTCCTTTCATACCACCAGTGGCACCTTGGGATCTTAACGTTGTGTTGGATTTCCTGAAATCCCACTGGTTTGAGCCAATTAAGAACGTGGATCTAAAGTATCTCACGTGGAAAGTGGTCATGTTGTTGGCCTTAGCATCGTCTAGGCGGGTGTCAGAATTGGCGGCTTTGTCATGTAAATGCCCCTATCTGATCTGCCATATGGACAGGGCAGAATTGCGGACTCGTCCCCAATTTCTCCCAAAGGTGGCATCATCATTCCATTTGAATCAACCTATTGTGGTGCCTGCGGCTACTCGGGATTTGGAAGACTCCAAGTTACTGGACGTAGTCCGGGCTTTGAAAATATATGTTTCCAGAACGGCTGGAGTCAGGAAGACTGACTCGCTGTTTATTCTGTATGCACCCAACAAGCTGGGTACTCCTGCTTCGAAGCAGACTATTGCTCGCTGGATCTGTAGCGCGATTCAGCTGGCTCACTCTGCGGCTGGATTGCTGCATCCAAAGTCAGTGAAAGCCCATTCCACAAGGAAGGTGGCCTCTTCTTGGGCGGCTGCCCGAGGGGTCTCGGCGTTACTGCTTTGCCGAGCTGCTACTTGGTCGGGTTCAAACACATTTGCTAAGATCTACAAGTTTGATACCCTGGCTGAGGAGGACCTTGTGTTTGCTCATTCGGTGCTGCAGAGTCATCCGCACTCTCCCGCCCGTTTGGGAGCTTTGGTATAAATCCCCATGGTCCTTACGGAGTCCCCAGCATCCACTAGGACGTCAGAGAAAATAAGAATTTACTCACCGGTAATTCTATTTCTCGTAGTCAGTAGTGGATGCTGGGCGCCCGTCCCAAGGCCCTCATTCCGAGTTGATCGCTCGCAAGGCGATTTTAGCAGAGTTGCACACGCTAAGCCGCCGCCTACTGGGAGTGTATCTTAGCTTCTTAAAATTGCGGCCGATGTATTCGCAATATTGCAATTACAAACTACTTTGCAGTTTCTGAGTAACTTCAACCTTACTCTGCCTGTGCGATCAGTTCAGTGCTTGTCGTTCCTGGTTTGACGTCAAAAACACACCCAGCGTTCGTCCAGACACTCCCCCGTTTCTCCGGCCACTCCTGCGTTTTTTCCGGAAACGGTAGCGTTTTCAGCCACACGCCCATAAAACGCCGTGTTTCCGCCCAGTAACACCCATTTCCTGTCAATCACATTACGATCGCCGGAGCGATGAAAAAGCCGTGAGTAAAAATACTATCTTCATAGCAAAGAAACTTGGCGCAGTCGCAGTGCGAACATTGCGCATGCGTACTAAGCAGATTTTCACTGCGATGCGATGAAAAAGAACGAGCGAACGACTTGGAATGAGGGCCCAAGTGCGGACTTCTTCTGCAATACGTGTATATAGTTATTGCTTAATAAAGGGTTATTGTTATGAGCCATCCATTTCATGAGGCTCAGTTGTTGTTCATACTGTTAACTGGGTTTGATTATCACGAGTTATACGGTGTGATTGGTGTGGCTGGTATGAGTCTTACCCTGGATTCCAAAATCCTTTCCTTGTAATGTCATCTCTTCCGGGTACAGTTTACCTAACTGAGGTCTGGAGGAGGGGCATAGAGGGAGAAGCCAGTGCACACCAGATAGTACCTAATCTTTTCTTTAGAGTGCCCAGTCTCCTGCAGAGCCCGTCTTTTTGCCATGGTCCTTACGGAGTCCCCAGCCTCCACTACAGACTACGAGAAATAGAATTACCGGAGAGTAAATTCTTATTATCTCTAGTAATAATTCAGGGACCTGACTGGGGAGGTGAGGGGATCTGGGAGAGTCACAGTGACGTCACTTATAGCTATAGTAATAATATAGGGACATGACTGGTGAGGTGAGGGGAACTGGGAGTGTCACAGTGACATCACATATCTATAGTAATAATACATGGACATGACTGGGGAGGTGAGGGGATCTGGGAGCATTACAGTGACATCGCATATCTTTAGTAATATAACCCCTCTTTTACCTGGCGGTACAGTGTATATGTGCAATGTGCCTCCACCCAAGCTATTTAGAGCCCAGTACTCTAATCACTTAAGAAATATCCTACCCCTGTAGTGGTCGCCTATGACATTAGTATGTGATGTAAGCAGATAGGACTATGCACATTTACCTTTCGTACCTTTCCTTTGTGATTTCAGGCTCTCTTCAGATACGGAGACAGTTCCACCGGTAAGTATACTAGTTTTATATGTAAGAAGTTATAGGCCACCTTATACAGTTATATCATATAATACTCAAACCATGAACCGTTCTAGTAATATACCCAACCTATACATAAAAATATACCCCACCTATACATAAAAATATACCCCACCTATACATAATAATATACCCCACCTATACATAATAATATACCCCACCTATACATAATAATATACCCCTCCTATACATAATAATATACCCCACCTATACATAATAATATACCCCACCTATACATAATAATATACCCCACCTATACATAATAATATACCCCACCTATACATAATAATATACCCCACCTATACATAATAATATACTCCACCTATACATAATAATATACCCCACCTATACATAATAATATACCCCACCTATACATAAGGTAATGCATGCAATACATAAAATACGATTCCATAAGAAAGTTGTGGGGCTGCGTTTGAAAAACCACCCGGGTTCTCTTACTATAATCGTGCACGGTTACGGCCCTTTCGTGTCTGTGTATAAGAAGTCCTCTGGGTTATATGGGTCTCCACTTGGAGCAATTGTCCTCATGATTGTTGAGCAATCCCTACTTCATGGCAATGAATAGCATGGTTTCCATGGAAGATCTAATTGTAGCGCTCCTAGACAACCTGAAACAGGAAGGTAGTACGTGGAGCTCTCCACCCTGGAATCCCTGACACCCGTGGTCTACTCGTTACATATAGTGGGGTGATGATCTGTGTTGCATGTCCCAGTATAAGCAGTGCCCCACTGTAGATCCATGGGGGTGGCTCCACAACATACAGACGTCCCGGTTATTGGCACCTGTCTCTGATAGGTGAGGGGTGCTTAGTCTCCCTAGTGTACCATTTCCAAGTTTAGGTGACCCTGCGCCCTCTCCGAGCTGCTTTCATCATTATACACCACCGCACTCTATGACTGCTATCCTGCTGGTCATTATCTAATGGATATGGAGTCTCTAGAGGTGATATTTATACTCCTCAGATCCACCGATGCTGCTGGTCCCTGTGCTACTGTGCTGGGGGCTGGTACTTTAATAGTTAAAGGATGATAGGGGAGTATGCAGATTAGCAGGATTTATATGGGGGCATCCTGCACTTACAATGATAGTGTGCCCGGTCTGGACCTCCCCCCAGACTCCACCTCCACCAACAACCGGGCTCTTTCGGCGGGTTGGATGGGATGAGGGACACAGCTCTGCTTGGGGGGGGAAACTGTCTGCTACTGCTGGACTCCTGGTAGCTGCTGCCTGCACTGCTGTCTCCTTCCATGTACTAGCCTGCCCTGCCAGCGGTCCGCCTCCCAGCACTCTCCATGACAACCAGGCACCGGGACGTCCCTGCTCGGCGTCCACCAGGGGAAATTAACACAGCGCTTCTCACCCGCAGCGGAAGACATCCAATTCCTTTCCCCCACAGGGGCTCTCTCACTCGCAGGGAACCACCTTCCTGTAAGCTCCCTTGTCTCAGCCGCCAGCCTTTTTCTCTCCCCTTAGTCAGCCCACCAACAAAACCGCCACTACACGCGCCCAGCCACCTCTCTCAGCACACGGGACCTCTGGAAGCTTCTCCATGATCTCCCCCCGCGCACTGCACGCTTCCCAGAGTCCCCTCACCTTCAGCAGGCACAGAATAATAACATGCATAAACACTATACATTATTGGATCACTAGAAAGATCCAAGTTATTATCACATATATGGTATACATCAGTTGGCAGCATCTCTATTACCTTATAGATCTACACATTCATTAATTGATTTGCCCCCTCATAGTGTCCCAAGGCCTTCAAATCGCTAGGGTACTACAGTAATAATACAGGGACATGACTGGAGAGGTGAGGGGACCGGGAGTGTCACAGTGACATCACTTATATCTATAGTAATAATACAGGGACATGACTGGGGTCTGAGGAGACTTGGGAGTACAGTAGCACCGGGGGATGTGTCTGGGTGATGACTGGAGAGGTGACTGCTGGGAATGGGACATTATACAGTAACACCAGGGGATGTGTCTGGGTGATGACTGGAGAGGTGACTGCTGGGAATGGGGCATTATACAGTAACACCAGGGGATGTGCCTGGGTGATGACTGGAGAGGTGACTGCTGGGAATGGGACATTATACAGTAACACCAGGGGATGTGTCTGGGTGATGACTGGATAGTTGACTGCTGAGAATGGGGCATTATACAGTAACACCAGGGGACGTGTCTGGGTGACGACTGAAGAGGTGACTGCTGGGAATGGGACATTATAAAATAACACCAGGGGATGTGTCTGGGTGATGGCTGGAGAGGTGACTGCTGGGAATGGGACATTATCCAGTAACACCAGGGGACGTGTCTGGGTGATGACTGGATAGTTGACTGCTGGGAATGGTGCATTATACAGTAACACCAGGGGATGTGTCTGGGTGATGACTGGAGAGGTGACTGCTGGGAATGGGACATTATACAGTAACACCAGGGGTTATGTCTGGGTGATGACTGAAGAGGTGACTGCTGGGAATGGGACATTATACAGTAACACCAGGGGATGTGTCTGGGTGATGACTGGAGAGGTGACTGCTGGGAATGGGACATTATACAGTAACACCAGGGGACGTGTCTGGGTGATGACTG
This sequence comes from Pseudophryne corroboree, assembly GCF_028390025.1. Taxonomy (NCBI): domain Eukaryota; kingdom Metazoa; phylum Chordata; class Amphibia; order Anura; family Myobatrachidae; genus Pseudophryne; species Pseudophryne corroboree. Next base: position 856,738 of record NW_026967538.1, on the reverse strand, counting down.
GAGAGGTGACTGCTGGGAATGGGGTATTATACAGTAACACCAGGGGACGTGTCTGGGTGACGACTGGAGAGGTGACTGCTGGGAATGGGACATTATACAGTAACACCAGGGGACGTGTCTGGGTGATGACTGGAGAGGTGACTGCCGGGAATGAGACATTATACAGTAACACCAGGGGTTATGTCTGGGTGATGACTGAAGAGGTGACTGCTGGGAATGGTGCATTATACAGTAACACCAGGGGACGTGTCTGGGTGATGACTGGAGAGGTGACTGCTGGGAATGGGGCATTATACAGTAACACCAGGGGACGTGTCTGGGTGATGACTGGAGAGGTGACTGCTGGGAATGGGACATTATACAGTAACACCAGGGGACGTGTCTGGGTGATGACTGGAGAGGTGACTGCTGGGAATGGGGCATTATACAGTAACACCAGGGGACGTCTCTGGGTGACGACTGAAGAGGTGACTGCTGGGAATGGGACATTATAAAATAACACCAGGGGATGTGTCTGGGTGATGGCTGGAGAGGTGACTGCTGGGAATGGGGCATTATACAGTAACACCAGGGGACGTGTCTGGGTGATGACTGGATAGGTGACTGCTGGGAATGGTGCATTATACAGTAACACCAGGGGATGTGTCTGGGTGATGACTGGAGAGGTGACTGCTGGGAATGGGACATTATACAGTAACACCAGGGGTTATGTCTGGGTGATGACTGGAGAGGTGACTGCTGGGAATGGGACATTATACAGTAACACCAGGGGACGTGTCTGGGTGATGACTGGAGAGGTGACTGCTGGGAATGGGGCATTATACAGTAACACCAGAGGACGTGTCTGGGTGATGACTGGAGAGGTGACTGCTGGGAATGGGACATTATACTGTAACACCAGGGGATGTATCTGGGTGATGACTGTATCACTGTGTGTGTCAGGTGCCTATAAGGTGTCAGGATGTCACTGTCTATGTCTCCATGCAGGAGGGGGAGTATATAGAGGAACACAGGGGTCTGTACAAGGTCGTGATGATGGAGAATCACCGGCCCCTCACATCACTGGGTAAGAGGAGACTGTCATGTATTGTACAGGGGAGAGCAGGTATGGGGCCCCCTATGTACACACATCATCTGATAATCACATATATACACTGTACTCAGTCACTGTGTGTCTCCTACAGATGGGCCCAGTAACAGAGATACCCCAGAGAGATGTCCCCGTCCTCTGTATTCCCAGGACTGTACAGAGGAGAATCACAGGATCGCACAGGAGGATCAGGTAGGTGGGATTTAGGGTATCATCCAATACACCAAAGTGACTGTCATTATATGATGTTCAGAGAAGCTGTGTGCGTATAGTACACTGATATTATACTGTTTAACCTCAATTTAATCAAACAGTATGCAAATTCCATTGTATTTTTTGGGTTATTTAGGTAGAACGTCTTTCTCGTATAAAGGCAGAAGATATAGAGGGAGAAGAAGAGATGTATGTGACTGATATAAAGGTAGAAGATATAGAGGGAGAAGAAGAGACATATGTGACTGATATAAAGGCAGAAGATATAGAGGGAGAAGAAGAGACGTATGTGACTGATATAAAGGTAGAAGATATAGAGGGAGAAGAAGAGACGTATGTGACTGATATAAAGGCAGAAGATATAGAGGGAGAAGAAGAGACGTATGTGACTGATATAAAGGCAGAAGATCCAGAGGGAGAAGAAGAGACGTATGTGAGGGGTGATCAGCAGTGTAAGGAGGAGGAGATCCCTACAGATATCAGCACAGGTGAGTAATAAACACTTATTACAGAACAGAGTCACAGATTCTCCTTCCTCAGTAACTACAGCAATCTCTTATCCTACACCCTCCTTTGTCAGTACAAATTAGGGAACTTTATTTGCCCAGTGTGGATTCAGGAGCCATCAGCCCCTATAATACTCCTGCTCTCCCCCTCACATCATGTCACTGTGTGTTACCAGCCCAGAGATCTGACCAGTCTCTTCCCCACACTCTCTGGTGTATCTCATACATCAGGAGCCATCAGCCCCTATTATACTCCTGCTCTAACCTCACATCATGTCACTGGGTGTTACCAGCCCAGAGATCTGACCAGCCTCCTCCCCACACTCTCTGGTGTATCTCATACATCAGGAGACATCAGCCCCTATTATACTCCTGCTCCCCCCTCACATCATGTCACTGTGTGTTACCAGCCCAGAGATCTGACCAGTCTCCTCCCCACACTCTCTGGTGTATCTCATACATCAGGAGACATCAGCCCCTATTATACTCCTGCTCTCCCCCTCACATCATGTCACTGTGTGGTACCAGCCCAGAGATCTGACCAGCCTCCTCCCCACACTCTCTGGTGTATCTCATACATCAGGAGACATCAGCCCCTATTATACTCCTGCTCTCCCCTCACATCATGTCACTGTGTGTTACCAGCCCAGAGATCTGACCAGTCTCCTCCCCACACTCCCTGGTGTAGCTCATACATCAGGAGACATCAGCCCCTATTATACTCCTGCTCTCCCCCTCACATCATGTCACTGTGTGTTACCAGCCCAGAGATCTGACCAGTCTCCTCCCCACACTCTCTGGTGTATCTCATACATCAGGAGACATCAGCCCCTATTATACTCCTGCTCTCCCCTCACATCATGTCACTGTGTGTTACCAGCCCAGAGATCTGACCAGTCTCCTCCCCACACTCCCTGGTGTAGCTCATACATCAGGAGACATCAGCCCCTATTATACTCCTGCTCTCCCCCTCACATCATGTCACTGTGTGTTACCAGCCCAGAGATCTGACCAGTCTCCTCCCCACACTCTCTGGTGTATCTCATACATCAGGAGACATCAGCCCCTATTATACTCCTGCTCTCCCCCTCACATCATGTCACTGTGTGTCGCTAGCAGTACCTCTGTCTAAGGTATTACATGCCCTGAGAGTGTCTCTATTGGCACACGCCGGTCTATATTTAAACTACTCTTTATTTATTTTTTCTCTAACATGCATAAGGGATACTGGGGACTTATTACAATGGGGTATAGATGGGGTCCAAAAGAGCTGGTGCACTTAAAATTTCTTCCAAATGCAATCGCAGCACGCCGCACACCCCTAACAATGGCGGGAGGTGAGAAGAATGGTGAGTACAAACCAGGGGACCCGGCTCTTGGTGCGGCGCGATTACAGGGGCGGCATACGGACGCTCTACAGCGGGATCCGCTATAGCCCCCCTGTGTACACTGGCCAGCGGTGGGGGAAACAGGCATTCATGTTACGTTTTACACCTGTTAGGAGACATTGCCAGTATAAATATCTATAGAGCTCCAATACCGTTACAGGGGGCGGAGCTTCCTTAGAGCGGGAGCAGCGGCGTTTTGGCACCTTCCTCTGCTTACAGCTGCAGCAGCAAGGACACACAGCTCCTGCAGACACTCAGTATACACAGGAAACTGGTACAGGGGTGTAAATAAGGGGAGAGCCGCTATTATACACACTATAGTGTCCTAAAAAGGACAAGACTCCTGTGTTATACTGTGATAAACAGCCTGCAGTCTGAATGGGTCTGACAGGCTTTGGGTGTGCCGTTCCTCTCTCTCTCTCTCTGTGTGTCCTTTTCACATACCAGTCTGGGCAGGCTTGCTATTTAATATACTTATCTGTGATTCTCTCCCTCTGAGGCTGGTTCCCACTCATGTGAACAATGCAGCCAGTCCTCCCAAGTTAGTGAGGAGACTTGGGGGGAGGGTCAGGAGCCATCTTGGCTCAGTGACATAAAAACCATGATGGCAGACATGTCATCCCAGCTCACTGCTAATAATCAGCAGGCTGTAGCAGACCTAGCTGCAAAGGCCGATAATAAACAGTCCCCCCCCCCCTCCCCCCCTAGCTCAGGTCCATATAGTTGTGGGCTGCCCGATTTACTCTCAGAATCTGAGGACGAGGTACAGGAGGAAGGGAGGAATGGGATCCTGTTAAGAGGATTTACCTTCTGCACAGGGTATTGAGCCCCTTATACTTGCTATCAGGGATGTGATAAAAGTCCCTTTGGAAGACGCTGCAGCGGTCGTTTTTCTTAGCACAGAAAAAGAAACTAGTGTCACTTTCCCCGATTCTAAGGAACTAGATGACATGTTTAAGTTAACCTGGAAAAATCCTGATAAAAAATACCAGGTGACAAATCGGTTTCTGCACACTTTCCCATTTACTCCAGAAGGCAGGAAACACTGGGGAGAGCCCCATGGCAGTAGACTTATCAGTCTCTCGCCTATCAAAGAAAGTGGTATTACCAGTCCCTGGCTCCTCTGCATTAAAGGACCCTGGGGATAGGAAAATAGAGACTACATTAAAGTCTATTTACACAGCAGCTGGTGTATCACAAAGGTCTGTGATAGCGGGTTGCCGGATGACACATGCCATTCATACATGGGCGAGTCAAATTCAAGGAAGCCTTGCTGGAGATATACGTCCCTGGTGACTCTAATAAAGCACATTCAGGACACTGCACGCCTCCTGTGTGACTCTCTCAAGGGAATAGGTGCTATTAACGCTAGGACTACTGCCATGGCAGTGTCGGCGCGCAGAACTTTGTGGCTGCATCAGTGGATAGCGGACGCAGATTCCAAGCGCAGAGTGTGGAGTCTCTTCCTTTCTCAGGGGAATGGCTATTTGGGGATGAGTTGGATACATGGATTTCAAAGGTTACTGTGGGTAAATCCACGTTTCTCCCCTCTGGGGCCCCACTGGCTAGGTGTTCCCACCCCGGGAGGTCTTACCCAGTCCTTTCGGACTGCCAGGTTCAGATCAAGAGCCGTTGGCACCTCAAATGAGTGAGAGGCACCAGAGGCAAAACAAGAAAACCAGCCGCCGCAGGTTCTCGGTAACAAAGTGTTAGGCGCCGGGGTCCGTGCGGCCCGGCGCCTAGCAACCAGGGACGCCGTGCGCGTACAGCCGCCGGCTCCCTGGCAACGCTGGACGCCGGGCGCACGGAGCCGCTCAGACCCTAGCAACGGGGACGCCACGTTCGGGCCGCGTTCCCCGTTGCTGGGTCTTTTCTAATTTGTGTAATGGTGTGCTGGCCGTGCAGCATGCAAGCTGCACGGCATTACTTGTGATTACCCAGTCTGGCTCCTGATTGGGGAGCTCACAGTTATAAGCACCCTTTGGACTTCTCACAGACGCCGGTGATAGCTTCCTGTTTGCCTGTGTCTGCTACAGAGAGTTTCCAGTCCTGCTCAATCCGGTTGTTCCTGTCCTCAGTGATCCTGTACTCGGAAGTTGTCATCTTTCCTGGAGTCTGACCGAGCACCTTTAACATCCTGTGGTGTTCGTGAGTCGCGGCGTAGCCGTGTGTTGCGGCTTGACCGCTTACTGTTTATTATTTTGTATCTTTGTGTTCTGGAGCTTTTGCGGAAGATTCCGCTCCCCCTGATCCACTCTGGTATCCAGCGGTGCTGGATAGGAGTAACGGATCAGTGGATCCTTGGTTGTCCTTTTCCCTGGCGGCTAGTCCGCACATACTTTTTGGTTTAAGTTAGTTAGCTTGTAACCCCTGGCCTGGTTGCTTAGTCAGAGGGCCCCTTGTTATCACCCTGTCTCGGATTTCCCTTTGTCTCCCATTAAGACCTGAGGGGGCATCGGGGTTGGGCAGACATAATCCGCCCTTCGAACGCGGCTGCCATGGGCTCAAGCAACCATAGTCTCGCAGGGGATTTCTGATAACACAGGCGAGACAACGGAGTTAGGGCGCCAGGGGTTACTAGGCTCTCCTGCTCCCACAACCAGTATATCTTTCCAGTACTCAGACCTCTGCCATAAGATCTCCTCTGGTCTGGAGTACGGGAATCATAACAGACACATCCCCTGGTGTTACTGTATAATGCCCTATTCCCTGCAGTCATCACCCAGACACGTCCCCCTGGTGTTACTGTATAATGTCCCATTTCCAGCAGTCACCTCTCCAGTCATCACCCAGACACTGTTAGGGTCTCCTGCTCTGTGCTGCCACGTCGTCATGGCAACCGGGAGACAAGTGCTAGTGGAGTAACCTGAGCGTAGCCGATACTCCGGTTCGGGTCTTTTGCTGTGCAGTGGTTACAGGCTCTGTGCACGGCAGGGGATCCGGTGCTGGCTTTTGTGCTCACAGTCTGTAAGGTCTGAGTGGGGCGTGGACAGCACCTGCTTTATAAGGCCTCTTCTCAGGTTAAGCAGATGCTGCTGAATTTTTGTTGGTTAGTCAGTTCCTGAAAGTTAGCCAGTACTGTGTAGCTTTGTATTTGTTGTTGCTTACTGCAAATAGGCCTGGGGATTTGGTACTACACTCTGCCAATCCAGACCTAGCAATAAGACTGGAGTCAGTCGTTTAACTTGCTGAGGTTCTTTTGCTACTCTGTGAACTTAGCAAGTTTGCGGCTGTATTCTCAGACTTGCCTGCCTAAATCCTGTCTCACTGTGCAAGGTGTTCAGTAAGCTGAACCTGTGCACTGCAAGTGAGGATTAGGATTGTGGAGACTCTCTTTGTGTCTATCATTCCATCTCTGACCAAGGAGTTTACTGCCACACCCGTTGGTAACCCTTCACGGTTTTGCTGTTGCCCTTAGCAACAGCATTTCGGGTTCTCTACGTATTAAAACACTACATCTTGCTTTTTCCATCTGAGCATAACTAATACTAGGGAGACACCCAGATTCTTAACCTCTGGGCTTCTCTGTTCACTTTGTGTTTATTTTGTTACCCTATCACCTTCTGTGTACGTAATGTCATATTCCCCAGTCTGTCTGTGAGTTCATTTGTTTTGCATCCCTAACAGTTCAGGCACCAGTACATTCCTGCAGGCACTGGTGTGCATAACAGACACGTACCCTGGTGTTACTGTATAATGCCCCATTCCCAGCAGTCACCTCTCCAGTCAGCAGCTAAATGATCTTGTTAGTGAGTTCAAGGATCTTCACGTCACTGTGTCTCTCATGTATCAGTGAGTGAGGTGGAGGCACCGTGATTGGGCTCTGGGTCCTTCTCAGTCCTCCTGTCTATTATGACAACAAAGACCACTCCCCCTGTATACTTTGACAGCACAGGATGCTACCCTTGCATATTATGACAACACAGGCCGCTCCCCCTGTATACTATGACAGCACAGACTGCACCCCCTGTATACTATGTCAACACAGGCAGCTACCCCTGTATATTATGACAACACAGGATGCTACCCCTGTATATTATAACAACACAGGCTACCCCTCCTTCTATTATGACAACAAAGGCCACTCCTCCTGTATACTATGTCAACACAGGATGCTACACCTGTATATTATGACAACACAGGCCGCTCCCCATGTATACTATGACAGCACAGGATGCTACGCCAGTATACTAAAACAGCACAGGATGGTACCCTTGCATATTATGACAACACAGGCCGCTCCACCTGTATATTATGACAGCACAGACTGCACCCCCTGTATACTATGTCAACACAGGCAGCTACCCCTGTATACTATGTCAACACAGGATGCTACACCTGTATATTATGACAACACAGGCCGCTCCCCATGTATACTATGACAGCACAGGATGCTACGCCAGTATACTAAAACAGCACAGGATGCTACCCCCTGTATTTTATGACAACACAGGCCGCTCCTCCTGTATACTATGAAAACACACGCTGCTCCCCCTGTATACGTCAACACAGGATGCTACACCTGTATGTTATGACAACACAGGCCGCTCCTCCTGTATACTATGACAGCACAGGATACTACCCCTGTATATTATGACAACACAGGCCACTCCTTTTGTATAGAAAGACAATACATGCCGCTCAACCCTATATAATAATAGTAACAAGACACCACAGTCACCTCCCCCTGTATAAAAGGGCAACACAGGTCACTCCACCTGTAGAGTAGGACAACACATAGCGCTCCCCTGTATAGTACAATGCCATTATATGTATAGAATAACGGTAACGGTGGGGTCTGCGCCACCTGTATTACGGTAACGGCGGGGTCTGCGCCACCTGTATTACAGTAACGGCGGGGTCTGCACCACCTGTGTTACGGTAACGGCGGGGTCTGCACCACCTGTATTACGGTAACGGCGGGGTCTGCGCCACCTGTTTTATGGTAACGGCGGGGTCTGCGCCACCTGTATTACGGTAACGGCGGGGTCTGCTCCACCTGTATTACGGTAATGGCGGGGTCTGCGCCACCTGTATTACGGTAACAGCGGGCTCTGCGCCACCTGTATTACGGTAACGGCGGGCTCTGCGCCACCTGTATTACAGTAATAGGACACTAGAGTGTCAGCCACCTGTACAGGGATAATGCAGCACCAGAGGCTGCTCCAGCTGCACTATAACAAGGCACCAGAGGCTGCTCCCCCTGTAGTACAGAACCTGACACCAGAGCTGCTCAGCCTATAGAATAATAATAATAATATCATTACCTGCTGCCAGACACAGCAATGGCTGCTCTCTGCTCCTGCTGCCTTGTGGGAATGATAGAAGGAACTTAGGAAGGCGGAGTTCAGACCAGGGGAAAATGGCCGCCGCTCCTGACGTCACTACAACGCCAGGGAACGTTTTGCTGCTGCCGGACTGGTCTACAAGAAAATGGCCGCCGGCCTCCTGCACTGAGGACATGTATGTTAATAGTAATTACAGAGGGCGTGGTGAAGGAGGGGAGGGGCTAGTAACCCGTAAGCAGCCTTTGCCAATCATGCCCTACTTCCGGCCTGTGCGTTCCACATTACTTCCGTACTGTGCGGTCCATATACAGGAAGTGAGTTTTCATCGTCTGTTGCAGCCTCCCAGTGTCCGTGGAGATCAGGTAATGGCGTCTTACTATACAGGGGGAGCAGCCTGTGGTGCCCTGATATTATTATTATACAGTGGGAGCAACTTGTGGTGTCCTGTTATTATTATTAGACAGGGGGAGCAGCCTGTGGTGTCCTGTTATTATTACTATACAGGGGGAGCAGCCTGTGGTGTCCTGTTATTATTACTATACAGGGGGAGCAGCCTGTGGTGTCCTGTTATTATTATTATTATACAGGAGGAGCAATCTGTGGTGTCCTGTTATTGTTGTTATACAGGTGGAGCAGCCTGTGGTATCCTGTTGTTGTTGTTGTTGTTGTTATTATTATTATTATACAGGGGGTGCGACCTGTAGTGTCCTGTTGTTATTATTATACAGAGTGAGCGGCATGTGGTGTCCTGTTGTTATTAGTGTTATACAGGGGGAGCAGGTTTTTGTGTACAGTTATTATTATACAGGGACAGCAGCTTGTGGTGTCCTGGTATTATTATACATTGGGAGTGGTGGTAATGTCCTACAATACAGGAGGAATGGTCTGAGGTGTCCTGCTTTTAAAGACATCTGTTATTATTTTTATACTGGGGTGCAGACTTTAGTGTCGTTGTTATTATTATTATTATTATTAATTTTATTATATGTAATTGTGGGGATTGAAAATATTGCTCAGTATGAAGCAAATGTATATCACACACCTGGGAGCGTCACTGTTACATCACTTATATCTAGAGTAATAATACAGGGACATGACTGGGGAGGGGAGGGGATCTGGGAATGTCACAGTGACATCACATATCTATAGTAATAATTCAGGGACATGACTGGGGAGGGGATCTGGGAATGTCACAGTGACATCACATATCTATAGTAATAATACAGGGACATGACTGGGGAGGTGAGGGGATCTGGGAGTGTCACTGTTACATCATGTATATCTATAGTAATAATACAGGGACATGAATGGGGAGGTGAGGGTATCTGGGAGTGTTACAGTGACTTCACTTATAACACTAGTAATAATACAGGGACATGACTGGGGAGGTGAGGGGGATCTGGGAGCGTCACAATGACTTCACTTATATTTATTGTAATAATACAGGGACATGACTGGGGAGGTGACGGGATCTGAGAGCGTCACAGTGACATCACTTATTTCTCTGACGTCCTAGTGGATGCTGGGGACTCCATAAGGACCATGGGGAATAGACAGGCTCTGCAGGAGACTGGGCACTCTAAAGAAAAGATTAGGTACTATCTGGTGTGCACTGGGTCCTCCCTCTATGCCCCTCCTCCAGACCTCAGTTAGTTAGAATCTGTGCCCGGCCAGAGCTGGGTGCTCCTAGTGGGCTCTCCTGAGCCTGCTAGTTAAAGAACAGTGAGCTTCTGCTGGCAACAGGCTCACTGCTACGTGGGACCGAGGGGAGAGAAGCAAACGTACCTGTTCACAGCTAGGTTGCGCTTCTTAGGCTACTGGACACCATTAGCTCCAGAGGGTTCAAACACAGGCAGCTGTCCTCGATCGTCCGTTCCCGGAGCCACGCCGCCGTCCCCCTCGCAGAGCCAGAAGAACAGAAGCTTGAAGACGGCGAAATCGGCGGCTGAAGACTCCTGTCTTCATTTAAGGTAGCGCACCGCAGCTGTGCGCCATTGCTCCCACAGCACACCGCACACTCCAGTTACTGTAGGGTGCAGGGCGCTGGGGGGGGGGGGTGCCCTGGGCAGCAATTGAAGTACCTTTTGGCATAACCTACATATATACAGTCAGCCACTGTATATATGTAAAATCCCCCGCCATTTTTTATCACAGAAAGCGGGACAGAAGCCCGCCGCTGAGGGGGCGGGGCCTTCTTCCTCAGCACACCAGCGCCATTTTTTCTTCACAGCTCTGCTGGAAGGACGCTCCCCAGGCTCTCCCCTGCAGTATCCAGGTACCAGAAGGGTAAAAAGAGAGGGGGGCACATACATTTAGGTGCAAAAAGTTATATATTCGGCAGCTATTGGGTAATCACTTGTTGTAGTGTATATCCCTGAGTTATATAGCGCTGTGGTGTGTGCTGGCATACTCTCTCTCTGTCTCCCCAAAAGCCTTTGTGGGGTCCTGTCCTCAGTCAGAGCATTCCCTGTGTGTGTGCTGTGTGTCGGTACGGCAGTGTCGACATGTTTGATGAGGAGGGTTACGTGGAGGCGGAGCAATTGCAGATAAATGTGGTGTCGGGGCCGACACCTGATTGGATGGATATGTGGACAGTTTTAAATGATAATGTTAACTCATTACATAAAAGGTTTGATGATGTTGCAGCCGGGGGACAGCCGGGCTCTCAACCCGGGCATGCCCAGGCGACTCAGAGGCCGTCAGGGTCTCATAAACGCCCACTATCTCAAATGGTTGACACGGATGCCGACACGGAGTCCGACTCCAGTGTCGACGATGATGAGGCACAATTACAGCCTAAAATGACCAAGGCCATCCGTTATATGATTATTGCAATGAAAGATGTATTACATTGAAGTCAGTGTAGACACACTCTGGTACTCTACTGAGACCAGCTATTGCTTCAGCCTGGATGTGTAGCGCTGTAGCAGCATGGACTGATACCCTGTCAGAGGACATAGATGCCCTGGACAGGGATAATGTCTTGCTAACCCTGGGACATATAAAAGACGCCGTCTTATATATGCGGGATGCCCAGAGGGACATTTGCCTGCTAGGTTCTAGAATTAATGCAATGTTCATTTCTGCCAGGAGGGTCTTATGGACTCGGCAATGGACAGGGGATGCCGACTCTAAAAAATACATGGAGGTTTTGCCTTATAAGGGTGAGGAATTGTTTGGGGACGGTCTCTCGGACCTCTTGTCCACAGCGACAGCTGGAAAGTCGACTTTCCTGCCTCAGGTTTCCTCAGTGACCAAGAAAGCACCGTATTATCAAATGCAGTCCTTTCGTTCTCAGAGAGGCAAGAAGGTCAGAGGTGCATCTTTTCTTGCCAGAGGCAGGGGTAGAGGAAAGAAGCTGCACCATGCAGCCAGTTCCCAGGAACAAAAGTCCTCCCCGGCTTCCACTAAGTCCACCACATGACGCTGGGGCTCCACAGGCGGAGCCAGGAGCGGTGGGGGCGCGTCTCCGAAATTTCAGCAACCAGTGGGTTCGCTCACGGGTGGATCCTTGGGTTATACAAATTGTATCTCAGGGATACAAGCTGGAATTCAAGGTGACGCCCCCTCACCGTTACCTAAAATCGGCCTTGCCAGCTTCCCCCGTGGAAAGGGAGGTTGTACTGGCGGCAATCACAAGCTATACCTCCAGCAGGTGATAGTAAAGGTTCCCCTCCTTCAACAGGGAAGGGGTTACTATTCCACTATGTTTGCGGTACCGAACCCGGACGGTTCGGTAAGACCCATTCTGAATTAAAATCCCTGAACATTTATCTCAAGAGATTCAAGTTCAAAATGAAATCGCTCAGGGCGGTCATTGCAATCCTGGAAGAGGGGGATTTTATGGTATCTCTGGACATCAAGGATGCGTACTTGCATGTCCCCATTTATCCACCTCACCAGGAGTACCTCAGGTTTGTGGTACAGGACTGTCATTACCAATTCCAGACGTTGCCGTTTGGTCTGTCCACGGCACCGAGAGTATTTACCAAGGTAATGGCAGAAATGATGGTACTCCTTCGGAAGCAAGGAGTTACAGTTATCCCGTACTTGGACGATCTCCTTATAAAGGCGAGGTCCAGGGAGCAATTGTTGATCAGCGTAGCACACTCTCAGGAAGTGTTGCAGCAGCTAGGCTGGATTCTGAATATTCCAAAGTCGCAGCTGATTCCTACGACGCGTCTGCCCTTCCTGGGTATGATTCTGGACACAGAACAGAGGAAGGTGTTTCTCCCGGAGGAGAAGGCTCAGGAGTTAGTGACTCTGGTCAGGGACCTCCTGAAACCAAAACAGGTGTCGGTGCATCACTACACGCGAGTCCTGGGAAAGATGGTGGCGTCATACGAAGCAATTCCTTACGGCAGGTTCCATGCCAGGATCTTTTAGTGGGATCTGTTGGACAAGTGGTCCGGATCGCATCTTCAGATGCATCGGCTGATCACCCTGTCTCCGAGGGCCAGGGTGTCTCTTCTGTGGTGGCTGCAGAGTGCTCACCTTCTCCAGGGCCGCAGGTTCGGCATACAGGACTGGGTCCTGGTGACCACGGATGCAAACCTCCGAGGGTGGGGGGCAGTCACTCAGTGAAGAAACTTCCAAGGGCTGTGGTCAAGTCAGGCGACTTGTCTGCACATAAACATACTGGAACTAAGAGCCATATACAACTCCCTGAGTCATGCGGAGCCCCTGCTTCGAGACCAACCATTGCTGATTCAATCAGACAACATCACGGCAGTCGCCCATGGAAACCGCCAGGGCGGCACAAGAAGCAGGGTGGCAATGGCGGAAGCCACAAAGATTCTTTGTTGGGCAGAGAATCACGTGCAAGCACTGTCAGCAGTGTTCATTCCGGGACCCTCAGGCGATAGCTGTGGACGCGCTAGTGACACCGTGGGTGTTCCAGTCAGTATATGTGTTTCCTCCTCTTCCTCTCATACCCAAGGTACTGGGAATAGTAAGAAAAAGAGGAGTGAGAACAATACTCATTGTTCTGGACTGGCCAAGAAGGACCTGGTACCCAGAACTACAATAGATGGTCACAGAGGACCCATGGCCTCTGCCTCTCAGACAGGACCTGTTGCAACAGGGGCCCTGTCTGTTCCAAGACTTACCGCGGCTGCGTTTTTGACGGCATGGCGATTGAACGCCGGATCCTAAAGGAAAAGGGCATTCCGGATGAAGTGATTCCTACGCTGATAAAGGCCAGGAAAGATGTAACTGCAAAACATTATCACCGCATATGGCGGAAATATGTTGCTTGGTGTGAGGCCAGGAAGGCTCCTACAGAGGAATTCCAGCTGGGTCGATTTCTGCACTTCCTACAGTTAGGTGTGACTATGGGCCTAAAATTTGGGTCCATAAAGGTCCAGATTTCGATTTTCTTCCAGAAAGAACTGGCTTCTCTACCTGAAGTTCAGACATTTGTAAAGGGAGTACTGCATATTCAGCCCCCTTTTGTGCCACCAGTGGCACCTTGGGATCTTAACGTTGTGTTGGATTTCCTGAAATCCCACTAGTTTGAGCCACTTAAGACCGTGGATCTAAAGTATCTCACGTGGAAAGTGGTCATGATGTTGGCCTTAGCATCGGCTAGGCGGTGTCAGAATTGGCGGCTTTGTAATGTAAAAGCCCCTATCTGATCTTCCATATGGACAGGGCAGAATTGCGGACTCGTCCCCAATTTCTCCCAAAGGTGGCATCATCATTCCATTTGAATCAACCTATTGTGGTGCCTGTGGCTACTCGGGACTTGGAAGACTCCAAGTTGCTGGACGTAGTCCGGGCTTTGAAAATATATGTTTCCAGAACGGCTGGAGTCAGGAAGACTGACTCGCTGTTTATTCTGTATGCACCCAACAAGCTGGGTGCTCCTGCTTCGAAGCAAACTATTGCTCGCTGGATCTGTAGCACGATTCAGCTGGCTCACTCTGCGGCTCGATTGCCGCATCCAAAGTCAGTGAAAGCCCATTCCACAAGGAAGGTGGGCTCTTCTTGGGCGGCTGCCCGAGGGGTCTCGGTGTTACAGCTTTGCCGAGCTGGTACTTGGTCGGGTTCATACACATTTGCTAAGTTCTACAAGTTTGATACCCTGGCTGAGGAGGACCTTGTGTTTGCTCATTCGGTGCTGCAGTCATCCGCACTCTCCCGCCCGTTTGGGAGCTTTGGTATAATCCCCATGGTCCTTACGGAATCCCCAGCATCCACTAGGACGTCAGAGAAAATTAGAATTTACTCACCGGTAATTCTATTTCTCGTAGTCCGTAGTGGATGCTGGGCGCCCGTCCCAAGTGCGGACTTCTTCTGCAACACGTGTATATAGTTATTGCTTAATAAAGGGTTATTGTTATAAGCCATCCATTTCATGAGGCTCAGTTGTTGTTCATACTGTTAACTGGGTATGGTTATGACAAGTTGTACGGTGTGATTGGTGTGGCTGGTATAAGTCTTACCCTGGATTCCAAAATCCTTTCCTTGTAATATCAGCTCTTCCGGGCCCAGTTTCCCAAACTGAGGTCTGAAGGAGGGGCATAGAGCGAGGAGCCAGTGCACACCAGATAGTACCTAATCTTTTCTTTAGAGTGCCCAGTCTCCTGCGGAGCCCGTCTATTCACCATGGTCCTTACGGAGTCCCCAGCATCCACTACGGACTACGAGAAATAGAATTACCGGTGAGTAAATTCTTATTATCTCTAGTAATAATTCAGGGATCTGACTGGGGAGGTGAGGGGATCTGGGAGTGTCACAGTGACATCACATATCTATAGTAATGTAACCCCTCTTTTACCTGGGGGTACAGTGTATATGTGCAATGTGCCTCCACCCAAGCTATTTAGACCCCAATACTCTAATCGCTTAAGAAATATCCTACCCCTGTAGTGGTCGCCTATAACATTAGTATGTGATGTAACTAGATAGGACTATGCACATTTACCAATCGTACCTTTCCTTTCTGATTTCAGGCTCTTCCAGAGATACGGAGACAGTTCCGACGGTAAGTATAATAGTTTTAATATACAAGATGTTATAGGCCACCTTATACAGTTATATCATATAATACTCAAACCATGAACCGTTCTAATAGTATACCCCACCTATACATAATAATATACCCCACCTATACATAAGGTAATGCATGCAATACAAAAAATACGATTCCACAAGAAAGTTGTGGGGCTGCGTTTGAAAAACCACCCGGGTTCTCTTACTATAATCGTGCACGGTTGCGGCCCTTTCGTGTCTGTGTATAAGAAGTACTCTGGGTTATATGGGTATCCACTTCGAGCAATCGTCCTCACGATTGTTGAGCAATCCCTACTTCACGGCAATGAATAGCATGGTTTCCATGGAAGATCTAATTGTAGCGCTCCTAGACAACCTGAAACAGGAAGGTAGTACGTAGAGCTCTCCACCCTGGAATCCCTGACACCCGTGGTCTACTCGTTACATATAGTGGGGTGATGATCTGTGTTACCTGTGGCCAGTACAAGCATAGCTCCACTGTAGATCCATGGGGGTGGCTCCAGAACATACAGAAGTCCCGGTTATTGGCACCTGATAGGTGAGTGGTGCTTAGTCTCCCTAGTGTATCATTTCCAAGTTTAGGCAACCCTGCGCTCTCTCCGAGCTGCTTTCATCATTATACACCACCGCACTCTGACTGGTACCCGGCTGGTCATTATCTAATGGATATGAAGTCTCTAGAGGTGCTATTTATACTCCTCAGATCCACCGATGCTGCTGGTACCTGTGCTACTGTGCTGGCGGCTGGTACTTTAATAGTTAAAGGATGATAGGGGAGTATGCAGATTAGCAGGATTTATATGGGGGCATCCTGCACTTACAATGATAGCGTGCCCGGTCTGGACCTCCCCCCGACTCCACCTCCTCCAACAACCGGGCTCTCCCTGCGGGTTGGATGGGATGAGGGACACAGCTCTGCCTCGAGGGGTAAACTGTCTGCTACTGCTGGACTCCTGGTAGCTGCTGCCTGCACTGCAGTCTCCTCCCATGTACTAGCCTTCCCCGCCAGCGCTCCGCCTCCCAGCACTCTCCGTGACAACCAGGTACCGGGACTTCCCTGCTCGGCGTCCACCAGGGAAAATGAACACAGCGCTTCTCACCTGCAGCAGGAGACATCCAATTCCTTTCCCCCACAGGGGCTCTCTCACTCGCAGGGAACCGCCTTCCTGTAAGCTCCCTCGTCTCAGCCGCCAGCCTTTTTCTCTCCCCTTAGTCAGCCCACCAACAAAACCGCCACTACACGCGCCCAGCCACCTCTCTCAGCACACGGGACCTCTGGAAGCTTCTCCACGATCTCCACTACGCGCTTCACGCTTACCAGAGTCCCCTCACCTTCAGCAGGCACAGAATAATAACATGCATAAACACTATACATTATTGGATCACTAGAAAGATCCAAGTTATTATCACATATATCAGTTGGCAGCATCTCTATTACCTTATAGATCTACATATTTATTCATTGATTTGCCCCCTCATAGTGTCCCAAGGCCTTCAGATCACTAGGGTACTACAGTAATAGTACAGGTACATGACTGGGGTGGTGAGGGGATCTGGGAGCGTCACAATAACGTCACTTATATCTATAGTAATAAAACAGGGACATGACTGGGTAGGTGAGGAGATCTGGGAGTGTCACAGTGACATAACTTATATCTATAGTAATAATACCGGGACATGACTGGGGGGGGGGTGAGGGGATCTGGGAGTGTCACGGTGGCATCACTTCTATCTATAGTAATAATACAGGAAAATGACTGGGGAGGTGAGGGTATCTGGAAGTGTCACAATAATGTCACTTATATCTATAGTAAGAACACAGGGACATGACTGGGGAGGTGAGGGGATTTGGGAGCGTCACAATAACGTCACATATCTATAGTAATAATACAGGGACATGACTGGGGAGGTGAGGGGATCTGGGAGAGTCACAGTGACGTCGCTTATATCTATAGTTATAATACAGGGAAGTGACTGGGGTCCGAGGAGACTTGTGAGTACAGTAGCACCGGGGGATGTGTCCTGGTGATGACTGGAGAGGTGACTGCCAGTAATGGGACATTATACAGTAACACCAGGGGATGTGTCTGGGTGATGACTGGAGAGGTGACTGCTGGGAATGGGACATTATACAGTAACACCATGGAATGTGTCTGGGTGATGACTGGAGAGGTGACTGCTGGGAATGGGACATTATACAGTAACACCGGGGGACGTGTCTGGGTGATGACTGGAGAGGTGACTGCCGGGAATGGGGCATTATACAGTAACACCAGGGGATGTGTCTGGGTGATGACTGGAGTGGTGACTGCTGGGAATGGGACATTATACAGTAACACCAGGGGACATGTCTGGGTGATGACTGGAGAGGTGACTGCTGGGAATGGGACATTATACAGTAACACCAGGGAATGTGTCTGGGTGATGACTGGAGAGGTGACTGCTGGGAATGGGGCATTATACAGTAACACCAGGGGATGTGTCTGGGTGACTGCTGGGAATGGGACATTATACAGTAACACCAGGGGATGTGTCTGGGTGATGACTGGAGAGGTGACTGCTGGGAATGGGGCATTATACAGTAACACCAGGGGATGTGTCTGGGTGATGACTGGAGAGGTGACTGCTGGGAATGGGACATTATACAGTAACACTGGGGGATGTGTCTGGGTGATGACTGTATCACTGTGTGTGTGTCAGGTTCCTATAAGGTGTCACGATGTCACTGTCTATGTCTCCATGCAGGAGGGGGAGTATATAGAGGGATACAGAGGTCATTACAAGGACGTGATGATGGAGAATCACCGGCCCCTCACATCACTGGGTAAGAGGAGACTGTCATGTATTGTACAGGGGTGAGCAGGTATGGGGCCCCCTACATACACACATCATCTGATAATCACATATATACACTGTACTCAGTCACTGTGTGTCTCCTTCAGATGGGCCCAGTAACAGAGATACCCCAGAGAGATGTCCCCGTTCTCTGTATTCCCAGTATTGTACAGAGGAGAATCACAGGATCCCACAGGAGGATCAGGTAGGTGGGATTTAGGGTCTCAGCAATATACCAAAGTGACTGTCACTATATGATTTGTAGAGGAGCTGTGTGTCTTATACACTGATATTATACTGTTTCACCTCAGTTTAATCTGACTGTATGCAAATGCCATTGTATTTTTTGGGTTATTTAGGTAGAACGTCTTTCTCGTATAAAGGCAGAAGATATAAGGAGAGAAGAAGAGACGTATGTGGCTGATATAAAGGAAGAAGATATAGATGGAGAAGAAGAGACGTATGTGGCTGATATAAAGGCAGAAGATATACAGGGAGAAGAAGAGACGTATGTGACTGATATAAAGGAAGAAGATATAGAGGGAGAAGAAGAGACGTATGTGGCTGATATAAAGGCAGAAGATATACAGGGAGAAGAAGAGACGTATGTGACTGATATAAAGGAAGAAGATATAGATGGAGAAGAAGAGACGTATGTGACTGATATAAAGGCAGAAGATATAGAGGGAGAAGAAGAGACGTATGTGACTGATATAAAGGCAGATGATACAGAGGGAGAAGAAGAGACGTATGTGACTGATATAAAGGTAGAAGATTTAGAGGGAGAAGAAGAGACGTATGTGACTGATATAAAGGCAGAAGATATAGAGGGAGAAGAAGAGACTTATGTGACTGATGTAAAGGCAGAAGATATAGAGGGAGAAGAAGAGACGTATGTGACTGATATAAAGGCAGAAGATACAGAGGGAGAAGAAGAGACGTATGTGAGGGGTGATCAGCAGTGTAAGGAGGAGGAGATCCCTACAGATATCAGCACAGGTGAGTAATAAACACTTATTACAGAAGTCACATATTCTCATTGCTCAGTCACTACAGCAATCTCTTATCCTACACCCTCCTCCACCATCAGCCCTGTTCTCAGTTAGGTGTTTATAACACAAGGCTATCCATGACAAACATCACATGTAGAGAGTTATTACACACAGCACTATAATGTTATTAAAAGTAACAAGCAGAAGTTTATTTTTAGGGATCATATATAAGTAGTATTGTGTTTTTTGTGGAGCGTCTAATTTGTATGGGATCTAAATTTCTCAGTTTAGCAACCTTTTATTAAATAACGTTCATTTTGTTAGATGATGCAGGTATTAAATAATTTCTTGTATATAGTAGACCTTTGGGTCACCACAGAAACCGGGGAGAAGGACAATATTCGCATTGGGGTGATCTGTAGACCACCTGGCCAGGAGCAGGATTTGGACAGGAATCTATTGTTGGACATCACTAAATTGGTTTTAAAGGGAGAAGTCCTAATCATGGGAGACTTTAATTTAACTGATGTAAATTGGGTGGGGGTCTTTTGCAAGTTCAGCTACAAGTGGCAAATTTCTATATTCCTTACAGGGAGCATCTTTCAATAAACAGCAGATATTTCCCTTCTGCATAGAAGAGCGGTCGGGAAAGAAAGAAGTAAACCTCCTTTCTCTTTCATCCACTAGGGGACACTGGAGTCTTATACAGTAGGGGTGTGAAGCTTGCAACCGGAGGTGTGGCACAATCTAAAAATTAGCATTGTCTGCACAGCCGGCTCCTCCCCCTTCACATCCCTCAGTTTGAAAAATTGTGCCAAGGAGGTGCAAGCACAAGAAGGGAGCTCCTCCTCCATTTCAGTACCGAGACTGAGTTACCCTAATGTAAAGGGGGACGAAAGTCTTAAGAATAGAGAGACAATGATCCCTACTAAAGGGGATCTGCATCTCTCCTCAGAAAATCCGGAGCGCAGAGTCAGCAGTGAGTACTGGTTGTAAAGGGGCCCTAGTTACAGTTACACTCACGGTAACCATAGCTTCTTCATGGATCCAGGAGGCAGTTTGACAGACTTCCTCCCATGGACCGCACACAACGCTGCTACCTTCTGGCTCTAAGCCCTGGGACTCAGCAGCGCAGCTTCCCGGCTGCCCCCTCCTTCCGCTGCCGCTGTGACAGAACAATCGGTCTGAAACACTCCCTGGCCGGCTATACACTCCCGCTTCATGTCAGCTCCCCCGCCCGCCCCTCCTTCCTCTACAGACGGAGGGCTGAGGGAGACACAGCGCGGATGTCAGCGGCAGCGTATACCGCCGCCTCTTAAACACACAGCGGGGCGCTTGAAAAGAGCGTCCCCTCCCGCTGAAACAACATATTCCTCGTGGCTAGCAGCCGCAGCTTCCCCTGCACTCGCCGGGACCCGGGCTATATCCCCCCGCACACTTCCTCCCGCAGTCGGCGCTAGTACGAGGGCTTCTCATACGCTGCTGCCTTATAACTTAAGCCCTGGTAGGCTAGCAGCGCAGCTCCTCCGCCGCTTCCCTTTTATAGAGAGTAGAGGCTATTCCATTTGGGGGTTAGATGATGTTTGATGAGTTAGACAAGTGGATTTCGCAGGCAACTGCAGTGACATCTACCTTTCTACCTACTTGTTACTCGAGCACCACATCACACGTTAGAGGAGGTTGCTCGGGACCAGTGTTTAAATTCATTCGATCGCTGTCGTACCGAGCCAGCAGAGGTTTTGTGGCAACAGACTCGTGGAACCAGAGGTAGAGGTCGTTCATAGTCGACACCAGAAAAGCAGAACAGACCTGCTGACAATCCCGTGGCATGACGGTTTTCCTGCTCACCTGGGGTCCCCCTTGGGGGGCGCAGAGTTGGAAGGTTTTCGGGACGCCTGGACCAAAACATCACCAGACGTCTGGGTCAACCAGATGTTTCCCAGGGTTACAGGATAGTTACAAGAGCGTCCACACAGTCCATTTATTTGCAGCCCGAGGGCCTAGGTGCCCGTTGTGAGCAGGAGCGTTACAGGAGGCAACTTCAAAGACTCCTGCATACAAAGGGTTAAGTCGCCAGTCCCAGATCCTCAATGAGGAACGGGATTTTATTCAAAACTTTTGGTAGTGCAAAATACCTTCATATCCCGATTTGGATTCCTCACCAAGCTTACTTAAGATATGCACCGGTGTGGGATCACTACCGAATCAGTGCCCTGCCATTCGGTCTATCATCAGCTCCAAGAATCTTTATAAAGACCATAGCAATAGTGGTGACAGGATTGAGACAGGGGTCACGATCATACCTTATCTAGACGATCTACTGATCAAGGCCTCATCTCAGAAACAGCTGATAAAGGATGCTCAGACAGCTCATCAATTTCTCATTCAACATGGGTGGATTGTGAACTTCCAGAAATCCAACCTCATGCCAACTCCACGGATTAATTTCCTTGATCTCATCTTGGACACGATACAATTAAGAGTATTCCTACCAGAGAACTAGATCTAGGACCCACAGAGGTTAGTGGCTCAGGTACTAAGGACACAGACGGGTTCTCTACACCTCTGTGCTACTTCTCGAGAAGAGGGTGGCGTCGTTCGCAGCTCTCCGGTACGGCGGACTTCATTCCTGACAATTCCAGATGAAACTCATTGCTCAGGGAGCAGGTTCGCACTGGCTTCTACATCGAAGAATCCAGCATCCACCACGCATACGAACCTACTTGATTTGGTGGTCGTTGCACAAGAATCTCGCAGCAGGCAACAGATTCGGCATTTGGGATTGGAGGATCCTGACAACGGACGCCAGTCTCAGAGGTTGGGGTGCCGTCCTAGTGGAACAAATTCCTAACGGTTTGCAGATTGAAGATGGAATAAATCCAGTCAGTTATTGTGGGTTTAGAACATGGAGGGTTCATGGTAACCATGGACATAAAGGATGGACGTTACAGGAGAGCAGCCTACCCATAAACATTCTCCAACTGAGAGCAGTTTACAATGTGCTTCTCTTAGCCGCAGACCTAGTCATGGGTCAACACTTAAAGATACAGTCGGACAATGTCACGATGACGGCTTACGTAAACCATCAAGGAGGAACAAAGAGCAGGATGGCGTTAAAAGAAGCCACAAAGATCTTTTTGTGGGCAGAAAGGCGGAACATCATCCTCTCGGCAGTGTTCATTCCAGGTGTGGAAAACTGGGAAGCAGATTATCTCAGCCGCCAGGACATGCATCCGGGAGAGTGGTGCCTACATCCACGGATTTTCGAAATGGTGGTGAGGAGATGTGGTCTATCTCCAGTCGATCTAATGGCGTCTTGGCAAAACCATCAGCTGCCTAGATATGTGTCCAGGACAAAAGATCCAGCAGCAGAAGGAGTGGACGCATTAACACTTCCTTGGTGTTACAGGAGGGTTTACATTTTTCCACCTTTCCCACTCACACCCAGGGTTCTGAAACGGTTGAAACGAGAACGAGTGTGGGCATTTCTAATCGCACTAGATTAGCCCCGCAAGAGTTGGTACTCAGACCTGCGAGGGTTACTAGTGGAAGATACTTGGCGGTTACCTCAGAGGGAGGACCTGCTATCTCAGGGACTGTTCCAACACCCACACCTGCACAGGCTGCATTTAACGGCGTGACTAATGAAACCCGGATCTAAGGAAACAGAAGGATACCAAGAACGACCATTCCTACAATGTTTGCCGCTAGGAAGCCGGTCACAGCCACGCACTACTACAGGATTTGGAAGAGGTACATGGACTTATGTCAAGAATGTGGGTGGAATTCAACGATCTTCCACTTATCCAGACTTCTACTTTTCCTTCAGGCCGGTCTAGATGTAGGACTGAGGCTGGGCCCTCTGAAGGTTCAAATTTCGTTTCTCTCTATACTATTTGAACAAGCGGTTAGCATTCTTGAGGATACAACCCCCTTTTTCGTCCTACCACTGTGCCATGGGACTTAAATTTGGTGTTGGAATTTTTGAGATCTCCAACTTTTGGGCCGTTAGCAAGAACAGCCCTGAAATATCTCTCTTGGAAGGTCACGTTATTGATTGCCTTGGTTTCGGCCAAGCGGGTTTCTGAGTTGGGAGCCTTATCGTGTAAGAGTCCTATAAATGTTTCATGAGGATAGGGCAGAACTCCGTACAAGAGCAGGTTTCCTTCCTAAGGTTGGTTTCACGTAAACCAGCCAATTGTGGTCCCATCATTTCAGGGTCTCGCAGATGGGGAAGTGTCCTTGGATGTTATCCGAGCTTTAAGGGTATATGTACAAGTTACGTCGTCCTTCAGAAAGTCGGACCATTGTTTGTTCTTTATTATGGGCCAAAGAAGGGGTGCCAGCATCTAAGCAGCCTTGGTCTAGATGGATTCGACTTGCCATTCGGCAAGCTTATATTTCCTGTAGCAAACAGGTTACGGTTCAGACGGGTGCTCATACCACCAGATCAGTGGGTGCCTCATGGGCGGCTGCCAGACGTGTTTCCACTACTCAACAGAAAAAGAGGAGTGGGTGCAAATCCACTCCCCTAAATTCCCTTCCGCACGCTGAAAATGACCCTGTAACCATACCTGAACCTATCTGGTAATAAAATTCAGAGAATTAGTCACAAATGTTTGCAAACACGTTTAGCTGCTGAGCCACGTCACGCCTTCTCTGATACAGCAGTCCTAACCTACATAATAGCAGTGCCCACATAGCGCCATGTAATTTGTCACAGTAGGCCTCATGATAAAGGCTATTACTAAAACACTTCCAGACAGAGAGCTAACTTACCCGGGAGTCACCCCCAGGATCTCCCATTGGCACTACAAGGAACAGCATGCCTTCCAAATGCTGCTCCCATTCAATTCCACTACTCAACTTTGCAGAGCGGCGACGTGGTCCTCAGCCCACACGTTCGTGAAATTTGACAAGTTTGATACCTTTGTTAACTTAATTGCAAATAAAATATAACCTTTAAGAAATATTCACTAAAAATTCATATAAATTGATCCTACTTAATTAAAAGAAAGATTACTATTGACTGAATTGTCTTACTATCAGTATTATATCAGTCAGGGTGAAAAATATTTTATTTAGAAGAAATATATTCATATGTGTAATACTTTACCATCTAGAACACTGCCAGACAGCCGTGGGCTCTCCCTATTGTTTCCTGTAAATAGAATCAGTTACATGTGCATGGTATCCACACATACACCGTATTCATTATCATTTTCATAAGGGAGAGGCTGAGGCTTATATATACTGTCTATGTATGGTAGGTATCCCTTCCATACCTACCACACATAGACAGGAAAACTATGTATATAGGAAACTATAGGTCAGTAAAACAATACAGAATAAACTATAGGTCAGCAAGACAATACAGAAGGAAACTATTGGTCAGTAAGACAATACAGAAGGAAACTATAGGTCAGTAAGACAATACAGTAGGAAATTATAGGTCAGTAAGACAATAAAGAAGGAAACTATAGGTCAGTAAGACAATACAGTGAGAAACTATAGGTCAGTAAGACAATATGGGAGGAAACTATAGGTCAGTAAGATAATACACTAGGAAACTATAGGTCAGTAAGGCAATATGGAAGGAAACTATAGGTCAGTAAGACCATACAGTGAGAATAGTGGGGTGGCGGTAGTGAATGAAAGGGGGGAGGAGTAGGGAGTAGGGAAAGAGCAGCCGGCAAGAGTATTAACATGGGTATTAAAAAAGTTTTTACCAAAACACTAATAACGATTATGGGTCACCGTTGCTGCATAAAGAGAATGATGTCCCTAGCACAGGGGGAAATACTGATCTTCGTTGTATGTATGTAAACGCTAGAAGCCTTACAGGAAAAAAGGGGGAACTAGAAATCCTCGCAGCAAGCAAACAGTATGATACTATAGGCATTACTGAAACTTGGTGGGATGAGTCTCATGATTGGACAGTCAGTCTAGAGGGTTATACGCTGCTCAGGAGAGACCGCTTAAATAAACGGGGTGGAGGGGTATGTCTTTATGTAAAGCCGTTATTAAAACCTCATATACAGGAAGATATTCAAGAGGGGACTGTAAATACTATTGAGACGTTATGGGTAGAAATTGCATGCGGGGGTAAAGCAATAAAAAAGTTATTGGAGTTATGCTACAGGCCGCCTGGTATTAATGTGTCTGATGAGGAATTGTTACTGCAGCAAATTGAAAGAGCAGCAGGAGTAGGAGACATAGTAGTGATGGGAGACTTTAACTATCCAGAGATAAACTGGAAAATCCATTCATGTGATACTGCTAGGGGCAATATGTTTTTACACACACTAAATGATATCTACTATATTCAATTAATCGAGGAACCAACTGGTACTGTCACAACTGAGGGCCTGAGCTGACGGGAGGCAGCCTCAGTTGTAGGGGCTGAGATGTACCGGAACCTGGGAGGTTGTATCAGACCCCTGGACATGTAAGTAACATGAATAATAACTGCCTGAAGGCGTGACCACGACAACTTGGATAAAAGTCAATGATGTTTATTATGACAACTCCGCAACACAGCAGCAGTAAAAGAAAACGTAAAAGTCAGCAAAGAATAAATACAGTTCCTGAGTACTACAGGATGGCAGGAGCCACAGGGCACTGGTAGTGTGAGATAGTTCTTATGATCTTCTAGATGGAAAGTCCTTACCAGGCCCGACTGTAGCAATGGAGATAACCCAGGATTGTGCCAGCTGGTGTTCCAGGAAAAGCTGGGTTGCTGAAGGTAAAACAGCTGCTGTGGATACTAGCTGGAACCAGACTGTTGTTAGCATGGAGTGGATACTGGCTGGAACCAGTTAAATAATAAATGAACTTGGGAGCGATGAAATATGAACTGAAATGTAGAACTTGGGAGCGGAGAAATAATAATACCGGTGGAGAGTGGTAAAGTGTAGAAAGGACACCGGCCCTTTAAGGGAAGCTGTACTCTGCTGGAAGCAGGTAATGTTGTAGCTGGAAACAGATGAATCCACAATGGATTGGAGAGTCAGGCTACACCGCAGGTGGAATGCTGGTGCGGGTCTCTATGGTGGAAGTCTTGAGACAGGAGCTGGAACCTGAAAGACAATCACAGGAGAGAGACAAACAGGAACTAGGTTTGACAACCAAAGCACTGACGTCTTCCTTGCTCAGGTACAGCTTACTTATACCTGCAGCAAGGAAGGGGTTGGCTAGGCAATTATGCAAATCAACAATACAGACAGCAGATTGGTGGAAATGATCAGATGACAGAATCCAAGATGGCTGCGCCCATGCAGACACTTGGAGGGAAGTTTGGTTTGTAATCCATGTGGTCTGGGAAACAGTAATGGCGGCGCCGGCCACCGGAGACAGGAGACGCCAGGCTGATAGATGCACATTTAACCACGCGGGCACAGCGGAGGCCGCGGCTGATGAAAACACCACTCTGACACTCTGCATGTGGAAACTCAGGAACAGCGGAATCCGGTCCTGGAACGCTGAGCCCGCCTTAGGAGGCATCTGAAGGGTAAGTAATGGCGTCCAGATACCCGGATCGTGACAGGTACAATGCAATCTTAGTCCTGGTATTAACAAACAATGGGGAATTGGTATCAAATATTATAGTAGGGGAGCCCATAGGAAACAGCGACCACGATATGGTCTCAGTCAATATCAGCGTTCATAAGCAGTCCTATACTGGCTCAAGGATTGTAACAAAATATGCAAAAAAGAAATAAGAGGCTAAAGTAGAAACTGAAAAACTAGCAGCAAAGGAAAGCAAAGCAAATCCCATTTTTTTTTAAATATATCAACAGCAAGATATTAAAGGAGAGTATAGACCAGTGTTTCCCAACCACGGTCCTCAAGGCACACTAAAGGTTGGTACACACTAATAGATATATCTGCAGATCAATTGATCTGCAGATACAGGTTGAGTATCCCTTATCCAAATATTCCGAAATACGGAATATTCCGAAATACGGACTTTTTTGAGTGAGACTGAGATAGTGAAACCTTTGTTTTTTGATGACTCAATGTACACAAACTTTGTTAAATACACACAGTTATTAAAAATATTGTATTAAATGACCTTCAGGCTGTGTGTATAAGGTGTATATGAAATATAAATAAATTGTATGCATGTAGACACACTTTGTTTAATGCACAAATTTATAAAAAATATTGGTTAAAATGACATTCAGGCTGTGTGTATAAGGTATATATGTAATATAAATGCATTCTGTGCTTAGATTTAGGTCCCATCACCATGATATCTCATTATATTATGCAAATATTCCAATATACGGAAAAATCCCATATCCAAAATACCTCTGGTCCCAAGCATTTTGGATAAGGGATACTCAACCTGTATATCTATGGACGGATCGGGCAGTGTGTTCAGCATACACACTGCCCGATCCGTCGGGGACTGACGTCATGAACTGGGCAGGCGTGTACACACGGCCGCCCAGTCCAGCTGTCAATCACCGCCGGCCGCCGCAGCATGTGTACGGGCGGTCGGCCAACCGCCCCGTACACACACAGCGACGCGTCAATATATCGGTAGATATATTGGCTGTCGGCTGTACTGCGCGGCCGACACAATACGTCTGTGAACGACGGAGTTCACAGATGTATCGCCGTACACACTGGCCGACGGTCCAATGATATATCGGCCATTCAAGAGAACGGCCGATATATCGACCAGTGTGTACGGGCCTTGACAGTCCTGGTTTTAATGACATCCAGGCTTGAACACAGGTGACATAATTAGTAGCTCAGTTATTTTGATTTAACCATCTGTGCTGAAGCCTGGATATCACTAAAACCTGCACTGTTGGTGTGCCTTGAGGACCGCGTTTGGGAATGCCTGATATAGACCCTTTAAAAGACAAAATGGGAGTCTTAATCAAAAATGATAATGACATAGCGGACAAATTAATTTAGTTTTTTTTTCAACTGTATGTACAAGAGAAGACCAAATGCAGGGACTAACACACAATGTCACCAAAGATAATGTCCCACTGCTAAGTGCTTATTTATGTGAGGATGTAGTCTGTGACCGATTAATTAATGTAAAGATTAGTAAGTCACCGGGTCCCGATGGAATTCACCCAAGAGTTCTTATGGAGCTTCACTCTGAACTTGCAAGGCCGCTATCTTTGATCTTTAAAGATTCAGTTATATCAGGTATGGTTCCCAAAGACTGGCGTATAGCTGAAGTACAGATGGATCCACGGTTATCTTGACTAGTTTTCTGCGCCTAGGCACAACATGACTTATTAGCATAAACCAGGCCTGGCCAACCTGTGGCTCTCCAGCTGTTGTAAAACTACAAGTCCCATCATGCTTTGCCACAGTTTTGCTAGTAGGGAAGGCTAAAACTGTGGCAGGGCATGCTGGGATGTGTAGTTTTACAACATCTGGAGAGCCACAGGTTGGCCAGGCCTGGCATAAACCCTTCATCTATTGTTTTCAGCAGCAATACAATACAGAGAACAATACAGCAGGGGATTAAGTAATTACAGCAGGGGATTAAGTCCGACTGGCCAGTCTCAGTTACTCCTATTAAAGGTCAAGATAAATGTGGACCCATCTGTAGTGCCAATATTCAAAAAGGGAAGTAAAGCTGAACCAGGTAATTATAGACCAGTTAGTCTTATATCTATAGTGGGGAAAGTATTGGAAGGTATTCTAAGAGATAGTATTCAGAAGTTCAATAAGGTCATTAAAAGGAACCAACATGGATTTGTGAAGGACAGATCATGTCAAACCAACTTACTTGGCTTTTATGAAACAGTAAGTGCGATCCTTGATCAGGGTAAGGAGGTGGATGTAATCTTTTTAGACTTTGCCAAAGCTTTCGACACAGTACCACACATGCGTCTTATCTATAAACTACAAGGAATAGGGCTAGGGAGCACAATATGCACTTGGGTCCGTAATTGGTTAGATAATAGGGAGCAGTGCATTGTGGTTAATGGATCATTTTCAAATTGGACTGAAGTGCTAAGTGGTGTGCCGCAAGGGTCTGTACCAGGATCACTATTGTTCACGACCTGTCAGAAGGTCTATGGAGCATGGTGTAAATTTTTGCAGACGATACCAAATTGTGTAAGGTTATAAATAACGGAGGGGGGTGCTGAGTCTTCTGAACGACTTGGTTAAACTAGAAGCATGGGCAGCCAATCGAGAATGAGCGTCAACACAGACAAGTGTAAGTTAATGCACTGTGGTAGCAAGAACAAAACTTACACCTACCTACTAAATGGGGTAATATTAGGGGATTCTGTACTGGAAAAGGACTTAGGTGTCCTCATAGATAGCAAGCTAAGCAGTAGTACCCAAAGTAGGAGTGCAGCAAAGAAGGCTAATAAGATATTAGCATGCATAAAACGGGGTATTGATGCTAGGGATGAGAGTATTATATTCCCGTTATATAAATCACTAGTGAGGACACATCTTGAATACTGTGTACAATTGTGGGCACCATACTACAAAAAGGATATCCTGGAGCTAGAAAAGGTTCAGAGGCGGGCGACCAAACTAATTAAGGGCATGGAGACTCTGGAATACGAGGAAAGGCTTGCTAGGCTAGGCATGTTTATACTGGAAAAGAGGAGACTAAGAGGGGACATGATGAACATCTACAAATATATAAGGGGACAATACACAGAGCTTGCGCGGGACCTGTGTTTGGTAAGATCAGCACAGAGGACACATGGACACTTGCTTAGGTTAGAGGAGAGAAAATTCTGCACAAAGCGGGGAAATGTTTTTTTCGCGGTAAGGACAATACGTGTTTGGAATTCCCTGCCTGAGAGTTATAATGGTGGACTCGGTCAACACCTTTAAGAATGGGTTGGATAAATTCCTAATGGATAATGAAATTCAGGATTATGGTGCGTAGTAACGCACTATAGTTATTATAAAAAAAAGGAATAAACACAACGGCTGACATCAGCATCAGACTAAATTTAGTCCAAAAACAATACTGCACAGGAAACCACAAATAGGTTGAACTCGATGGACAAATTGTCTTTTCTCACGTCCTAGAGGATGCTGGGGTCCATATTAGTACCATGGGGTATAGACGGGTCCACCAGGAGCCATTGGCACTTTAAAAGTATAATAGTGTGGGCTGGCTCCTCCCTCTATGCCCATCCTTCCAGACTCAGTTTAGAAAATGTGCCCGGAGGAGCCGGTCACAGCTAGGGGAGCTCTACAGAGCTTTCTTAGTAAAAGTTTTTCTTAGAGTTTTTATTTTACAGGGAGGCTGCTGGCAACAGTCTCCCTGCATCGAGGGACTGAGGGGGAGAGCAGTGTCCACCCTGCGGGGTCTGAGCCACTGTCTGCCCTGTACCCTGTGTGTATGTGGTGTGAGTGGTGTGTAACAGCAAACATGTCTACAGACTCTGTCTCATATGCTGCAGAGGATTCATCTTCTCAGGAAGATCCCATCCCATGTAATCAGGATTGCACTGTTGTAGCGCAGATCCCAGCTAGAGAACCGGAGTGGTTAACCTCTCTTAGAGGAACTATTCCTCAGATTTCTGAGAGGGTTACAAGATCTGAGCATGTCACTCAGGTACTGCAATCCTCTATGGTTGTATGGTCTGATACTGCTCCCTCAGGGTCCCCTGCGGTACATTCTCACAAACGTGCGCTTGCCAAGATTATGCAGGATGACACAGACACCGATTCTGACACTGCAGACGGTGACGGGGATGTGTCATGGGGGACGGCATCACTTGCTAAGGGGTTGCAGTTGAAGATTGAGGCCGTACGGGATGTGTTGCGTATTTCGGACACTCCTCCTGAGCAGGTAGAGGAGGCCTTTTTCATGGACAGTAAGAAGGCCCCTCTTACCTTTCCAACATCTGAGGAATTAAATGCTATATTTGAAAAGGCCTGGGAAAATCCAGTGAAAAAATTACAGATCCCTAAGAAGGGTCTTGGTTGTTTTTCCATTCCCAGAGGATGATAGAATGAAATGGGAGTCTCCACCTATAGTGGACGCCTCTGTTTCCAGGCTGTAAAAATAAGTGGTTTTACCAGTCCCGGGATCTACCGCGTTGAAGGACCCGGCTGATCGCAAGGTGGATGCTATGCTCAAATCCAAATATACGGCTTCAGGGCTATAGCCAGATGGTCAATCACTCTGCAGGACGACTTGACTACGATGGATAAAGGTGATGTTGATTTATTCGTACGTAACATTCAGTATTCTGCGAGGCCTACAAAGAACAAACCTCACACCTTCTTTAGAGGTGGTCGTGCTAAAGGAAAAAAGCCTGCTCCCGCAGGTTCCCAAGACCAGAAGCCTGCTTCTGGTACCCACAAGTACTCCGCATGACGGTGGACTACACAGCCTGGAGGAAAGTCAGATGGGACCAAGACTCCGGCATTTCAGCCACGTCTGGGTGTCGTCTGGCCTGGACCCTTGGATATAGGATATGGTGTCCTGGGGGTACAGTCTGGAGTTTCAAACTCTCCCACCTCATCGTTTCTTCAAATCAGGCTTACCGGCTTTGCAGGCAGATAGAGCAATTCTTCTGGAAGCTATCTGAAAATTGGTAGTGTCCGAGGTCATTGTTCCAGTTCTGCCTCATCAGTGGAACAAGGTTTACTATTCGAACCTTCTCATGGTACTGAAGCCGGATGGTTCTGTACGGCCAATTCTGAACTTAAAGTATTTGAACCCTTATCTCAGGGAGTTTAAGTACAAGATGGAGTTTCTGAGAGCTGTCATCTCAGGACTGATGGAGGGGGAATTCTTGGTGTCCCTGGACATCAAGGATGCGTACCTCCACATTCCCATTTGGTCGACGCATCAGGCTTATCTCAAGTTTGCACTCTTTAGACGATCACTATCCGTTTCAACCGAGGGTCTTCACCAAGGTGATGGCAGAGATGATGGTTCTCCTCCGCAAGCAGGGTGTGAACACAATTCCGTATCTGGATGATCTCCTGATCAAGGCAACATCCAGGGAGAAGTTATTAAGATTGAATGCCCTCATGACACATCTGCTCAAGGAGCACGGTTGGATCCTGAACCTTCCAAAGTCTCATCTGGAGCTGACAAGGAGGCTGCCTTTCCTGGGAATGATCCTCAACACGGAGGTGCAGAGGGTGTTTCTACCGGTAGAGAAAGCACTAGTGATTCAAACAATGGTCCGGGATGTCTTGAAGCCTTCATGGGTATCGGTTCATCAGTGCATCCACCTTCTGGGGAAGATGGTTGCCTCCTACGAGGCTCTGCAGTATGGAGGATTCAATGCTCGCTCCTTTAGCTGGATCTCTTGGACCAGTGGTTGGGATCTCACCTACATATGCATCAGAGGATACATCTGTCACCAAAGCCAGGATTTCACTCCTCTGGTGGCTACAACTACCACACCTTCTGGAAGGCCGAAGGTTCAGGGTTCAGGACTGGATCCTTCTAACCACGGATGCAAGTCTAAGCGGTTGGGGAGCAGTCGCTCAGGGAGAAACCTTCCAAGGAAGGTGGTCGTATCAAGAATCCCTTCTCCCAATAAACATCCTGGAGCTAAGGGCCATGTACAACTGCCTTCTTCAAGCAGCACACCTACAGGATTGAGCTGTTCTGGTGCAGTCGGACAACGTGACCACAGTGGCCTACATAAACCAACAAGGCGGAACGAAGAGCAGGGCTGCAATGTCAGAGGTGTCAAGAATCCTCCTCTGGGCAGAAAGGCATGCAGTGGCGATGTCAGCAATCTTCATTCCGGGATTAGAAATATGGGAAGCAGACTTCTTCAGCAGACACTATCTCCATCCAGGAGAATGGGGCCTTCACCCAGAGGTGTTTGAGGAGGTAACCTGTTGGTGGGGGGTTCCTCACATAGACATGATGGCCTCCCATCTCAACAAGAAGCTGCGGAGGTACTTTTCCAGGTCGAGAGACCCGCAGGCAGTGGCGGTGGACTCACTGGTAACACTGTGGGTGTTCACGTCAGTGTATGTGTTCCCTCCACTTCCTCTGATTCCAAGAGTTCTTCAACTTGTAAGAAGAACAAAGGTTCTGGCAATCCTCATTGCTCCAGACAGGCCAAGGAGGGCTTGGTACGCGGATCTGCTGGATCTTCTGCAAGATCCACAGCTCTTACCTCTTCGGGAGGATCTGCTGCTGCGGGGGCTGTTCGCCTATCAAGACTTACCAAGGCTACGTTTGATGGCATGGCGGTTGAGCACCAGATCTTAGCTCGAAAGGGTATCCCAAGCGAGGTGATTCCTACCCTGATACAGGCTAGGAATGGGGTAACATCTAAATATTACCATCGAATTTGGAAATAATATGTGTCTTGGGGTGAATCCAAGAAATTTCCTGCTGTGGAGTTTCAACTTGGACGTTTGCTCCTTTTCCTGCAAGCAGGTGTGGATATGGGCCTGAGATTGGGATCTATCAAGGTTCAGATCCCGGCTTTATCCATTTTCTTACAAAAGCAATTGGCTGTCCTCCCTGAGGTTTAGACCTTTTTGAAGAGGTTCTGTACATCCAGCTTCCCTTTGTGGCGCCAATGGCACCCTGGGATCTTGGTGTGGTATTCGTTCCTGCAGTCGGATTGGTTTGAGCCTCTACAGGAGGCTAAAATCAAGTTTCTCACGTGGAAGGCGGTCACTTTGTTGGCCTTAGCTATCTGCTCGACGCGTGTCAGAATTGGGAGCTTTTTCCTGTAAAAGTCCCTATCTGATCTTCCATGAAGATAGGGCGGAACTCAGGACTTGTCGTTCCTGCCTAAGGTTGTCTCAGCTTTTCATATCAACCAACCTATTGTTGTGCCAGTGGCTACTGACACCTCAATTGCTTCAAAGGCCTTGGATGTTGTAAGGGCTTTGAAGATTTATGTGAAGAGGACGGCTCATCATAGGAAAACTGACTCTGTCCTCTATGATCCCAAGAAAATTGGGTGTCCTGCTTCTAAGCAGTCGATTTCACGCTGGATCAGGTTCACCATCCTGCATGCATATTCTATGGCAGGATTGCCGTGTCCAAAATCTGTAAAGGTCCACTCTACTCGTAAGGTGGGCTCTTCCTGGGCGGCTGCCCGGGGTGTCTCGTCTGTACAGCTTTGCTGAGCTACTTGGTCTGTGTCGAACATGTTTGCTAAGGTTTAAAGAAGTAATAGAGAACACGAATGGCGCCAATAGCAACAAGCAGCAACCCCTTTGCACCAGTGGTAATCCCTTGTACCAATATGAAATAGTGAACAGATAAAGTAAGTGCAATAGGATGCGCTAAATGCGGAAATGGGTGGACAGATCTAATTATCCCTTGTGTGTAATATTAAAAGTTGATACTTCCCTTAATATCACCTATATGCATACACTTCTTGAATCCGTTCCACATGTGAAAAAAATAGATAAATGCATATAGTGTAGTATATTTTAGATAGGACAAAATTGAATACAATCAATTGTCAGATTCATACATAAAAAATGCACAAAAAATGCAGATTAAATTCCTAAAAACACTTTTTCACCCAAATGTAGGGTAATAAAGGTGGAGGATTACCAGATGAAAGTGATCAGTGAGCGTATCAGATGTAACCTTAGGGTAACTGGCTCCGGAACCGGGTTCCCTCGTCCACGTCCCAATCGTCTGGTCAGCCTTACACCTGTTGATAATTCAATGCATACACCACATACAGTCACATATCCCTCCTGTCCCATACGTGAAGGAGGGATATGTGACTCCTGACCCGGAAGTAATATATGACTCCTGACCCGGAAGTAATCTAGGTTGAAGGTACAAAAAGGAAGTCTTTTCACTCCACTCTCACTGCCTGATGAAGGGACATTCCCGAAACGCGTAGCAGCAGGAGAGTGGTGTATGCATTGAATTATCAACAGGTGTAAGGCTGACCAGACGATTGGGACGTGGACGAGGGAACCCGGTTCCGGAGCCAGTTACCCTAAGGTTACATCTGATACGCTCACTGATCACTTTCATCTGGTAATCCTCCACCTTTATTACCCTACATTTGGGTGAAAAAGTGTTTTTAGGAATTTAATCTGCATTTTTTGTGCATTTTTTATGTATAAATCTGACAATTGATTGTATTCAATTTTGTCCTATCTAAAATATACTACACTATATGCATTTATCTATTTTTTTCACATGTGGAACGGATTCAAGAAGTGTATGCATATAGGTGATATTAAGGGAAGTATCAACTTTTAATATTACACACAAGGGATAATTAGATCTGTCCACCCATTTCCGCATTTAGCGCATCCTATTGCACTTACTTTATCTGTTCACTATGTTTGCTAAGGTTTACAAGTTCGATACCTTGGCCTCTGATGACCTCAAGTTTGGTCAAGCAGTTTTGCAGGAGCCTTCGCGCTCTCCATCCTGTTCTGGGAGCTTTGGTACATCCCCATGGTACTTATATGGACCCCAGTATCCTCTAAGAGAAAATAGGATTTTAATTACCTACCGGTAAATCCTTTTCTCGTAATCTGTAGAGGATGCTGGGCGCCCGCCCAGCGCTTTGTTTTCCTGCTTTGGTTTTATAGTTCAGTACTGCCTGGTTCCTAGGTAAGTTCTGCGTTATTTACTGTTTCAGCTGTTGCTGAGTTTTTCGGCATGTTGGCCGGATTTGCCTGTTGTGTGAGCTGGTATGAATCTTGCCACTATCTGTGTATTTCCTTCTCTCGAAGTTTGTCGTCTCCTCGGGCACAGTTTCTAGAGTCTGGTAGGAGGGGCATAGAGGGAGGAGCCAGCCCACACTATTAAACTCTTAAAGTGCTCATGGCTTCTAGTGGACCCGTCTATACCCCCATGGTACTAATATGGACCAGCATCCTCAACGGACTACGAGAAAAGGATTTACCGGTAGATAATTAAAATTCTATTTTTTATACCTTAGATACTATGTTACTATGTAATACAGAAGGAAACTATAGGTCAGTAAGGCAATACAGTAGGAAACTATAGGTCAGTAAGACAATACAGTAGAAAAGAAGGTCAGTAAGGCAATACAGTGGGAAACTGTAGGTCAGTAAGATAATACAGTGGGAAACTATAGGTCAGTAAGACAATACAATAGGAAACTATAGGTCAGTAAGACAATACAGTAGGAAACAGTAGGTCAGTAAGACAATACAGTAGGAAACAGTAGGTCAGTAAGACAATACAGTAAGAAACTGCAGGTAAGTAAGACAATACAAAAGGAAACTAGGTCAGTTAGACAATACAGTAAGAAACTGTATTTCAGTAAAACAATATAGTAAGACACCATAGGTCAGTAAGAAACTATAGGTCAGTAAGACAATACAATAAGAAACTATAGCTCAGTTAGACAATACAGTAAACTATAGGTCAGTAAGACAATACACTAGGAAACTATAGGTCAGTAAGACAATACAGTAAGAAACTATAGGCCAGTAAGACAATACAGTAGGAAACTATAGGTCAGTAAGACAATACAGTAAGAAACTATAGGTCAGTAAGACAATACAGTAGGAAACTATTGGTCAGTAAGACAATACAGTAAGAAACTATAGGTCAGTAAGACAATACAGTAGGAAACTATAGGTCAGTAAGACAATACAGTTGGAAACTATAGGTCAGTAAGACAATACAATAGGAAACTATAGGTCAGTAAGACAATACAGTAGGAAACAGTAGGTCAGTAAGACAATACAGTAGGAAACAGTAGGTCAGTAAGACAATACAAAAGGAAACTAGGTCAGTTAGACAATACAGTAAGAAACTGTATTTCAGTAAAACAATATAGTAAGACACCATAGGTCAGTAAGAAACTATAGGTCAGTAAGACAATACAATAAGAAACTATAGCTCAGTTAGACAATACAGTAAACTATAGGTCAGTAAGACAATACACTAGGAAACTATAGGTCAGTAAGACAATACAGTAAGAAACTATAGGCCAGTAATACAATACAGTAGGAAACTATAGGTCAGTAAGACAATACAGTAAGAAACTATAGGTCAGTAAGACAATACAGTAGGAAACTATTGGTCAGTAAGACAATACAGTAAGAAACTATAGGTCAGTAAGACAATACAGTTGGAAACTATAGGTCAGTAAGACAATACAGTAGGAAACATCTAAAAAGCCTTTTTAAATGAGTTCCTCCTAACACCGCACAACTGCTCAGTGCGCAGATATTTGTGAGCAAAATAAAAAACCTATGGAGAATTATCAGCAATAACTTTTTGCGGCTAATTGGATAGGGAGTTTTTGCGATGAACTGAATCCCCCCCATAAAATGTTTATACATACAGTATGATTTCACATTGAGATTACCGCTGGAGGAAACTCTGCCACAATATTATTCAATGTGTAATTTATCCCATCCTCGTATGGGTGTAATATATTACTACAGTGGTTCTCAAACTCGGTCCTCAGGACCCCACACAGTGCATGTTTTGCAGGTAACCCAGCAGGTGCACAGGTGTATTAATTACTCACTGACACATTTTAAAAGGTCCACAGGTGGAGTTAATTATTTCACTTGCGATTCTGTGAGGATACCTGCAAAACATGCACTGTGTGGGGTCCTGAGGACCGAGTTTGAGAACCTGTGTATTACTATATTCTTACTGAACAGGATTATTAGCACTGAATCAGTTATCACCCAATATAATATACATGCTGATGTTTAACAACAAATACACTTGTTTCTTTATTACTTTATTCACCTTTATACATTTACCTTTGTGTTTAATATATCACGGATTTATCTTACATACTTTACTGTACTTAATGAAGGTTATATATTATTTATTAGTGTGCAAACAGGACAGCACTGTCTCTTTTTTGGTGTTTTTTTATTGCAAAGCCCATGTCACCTCTAGTAATCCCACATGAGCGTCCATGTCACCTCTAGTAATCCCACATGAGCATCCGTGTCACCTCCAGTAATCCCACATGAACGTCCATGTCAACTCCAGTAATCCCACATGAGCGTCCATGTCACCTCTAGTAATCCCACATGAGCATCCATGTCACCTCTAGTGATCCCACATGAGCGTCCGTGTCACCTCTAGTGATCCCACATGAGCGTCCGTGTCACCTCTAGTGATCCCACATGAGCGTCCGTGTCACCTCTAGTGATCCCACATGAGCGTCCGTGTCACCTCTAGTGATCCCACGTGATCGCCTGTGTCACCTCTAGTAATCCCACGTGATCGCCCGTGACACCTCTAGTAATCCCACGTGAGCGTCCACGTCACCTCTAGTAATCCCACGTGAGCGTCCACGTCACCTCTAGTAATCCCACGTGAGCGTCCACGTCACCTCTTGTAATCCCACGTGAGCGTCCACGTCACCTCTTGTAATCCCACATGAGCGTCCACGTCACCTCTAGTAATCTCACATGAGCGTTCAGTGTTGATCAAGGTCCAGTCTAAGCATCCTAGCTTTTTTTTGTTTTTTAATAAACATAAAAGCAATGATTACAGGTAAAAATGTCTGTTATAGAATTATATATTGTATCCTGTAACACCCTGGGTCTTGTCTACTCATTATATATATTAATGTATTTTATTTCCAGCAGATGGACACACAAGCAGGAATATCACAGAAGGACATCTAATGTTATCCCTGGATTCTGAAATAACCAATTATGACAGTAGACAGTATTCTCCAGGAGCTAACCCCATTACCCCAATTATACATCCAGCTCTATCAGCTGATCCCTCTGATCCTGGGAAATGTTCTCCTGATCACTCTGATATTGGTGCATCTGTTACAGCTCTGAGAGTAGATACAGTGTTTCCCTGGTCTATAGATGCCAAATGTTTTACACAGAACACAAACCTTATTACTCATCAGCCAGCTAAGGCAGGTGAGAGGCCATTTCCATGTTCTGAGTGTGGGAAATGTTTTACATATAAATCATATCTTGTTAGACATGAGAGAAGTCACACAGGTGACATGCCATATTCCTGTTCTGAGTGTGGGAAATGTTTTGCACAGAAATTACATTTTGTTACACATCAGAGAAGTCACACAGGTGAGAAGCCGTATTCCTGTTCTGAGTGTGGGAAATGTTTTTCATCGAAATACCATCTTGTTAGTCATCAGAGAAGTCACACAGGTGAGAAGCCATATTCCTGTTCTGAGTGTAGGAAATGTTTTGCACGGAAATCACATCTTGTTATACATCAGAGAAGTCACACAGGTGAGAAGCCATATTCCTGTTCTGAGTGTGGGAAATGTTTTTCATCGAAATCAGAA
This sequence comes from Pseudophryne corroboree, assembly GCF_028390025.1. NCBI lineage: Eukaryota > Metazoa > Chordata > Amphibia > Anura > Myobatrachidae > Pseudophryne > Pseudophryne corroboree. Next base: position 817,190 of record NW_026967538.1, on the reverse strand, counting down.
CTTGTTATACATCAGAGAAGTCACACAGGTGAGAAGCCATATTCCTGTTCTGAGTGTGGGAAATGTTTTGCACACAAATCACATTTTGTTATACATCAGAGAAGTCACACAGGTGAGAAGCCGTATTCCTGTTCTGAGTGTGGGAAATGTTTTTCATCGAAATACCATCTTGTTAGTCATCAGAGAAGTCACACAGGTGAGAAGCCATATTCCTGTTCTGAGTGTAGGAAATGTTTTGCATGGAAATCAGCTCTTGTTATACATCAGAGAAGTCACACAGGTGAGAAGCCATATTCCTGTTCTGAGTGTGGGAAATGTTTTTCATCGAAACCAGATCTTGTTATACATCAGAGAAGTCACACAGGTGAGAAGCCGTATTCCTGTTCTGAGTGTGGGAAATGTTTTGCACACAAATCACATTTTGTTATACATCAGAGAAGTCACACAGGTGAGAAGCCGTATTCCTGTTCTGAGTGTGGGAAATGTTTTGCACACAAATCACAATTTGTTATTCATCAGCATGCTCACACAGGTGAGATGCCATTTTCCTGTTCTGAGTGTGGGAAATGTTTCGCACAGAAATCCGCTCTTGTTACACATCAGAGAATTCACACAGGTGAGAAGCCATATTCCCGTTCTCGGTGTGGGAAATAAGCTCTTTTTTTTAAATTGTGTATTCTTTATTGTAAGTTTTTTAACCCCCCCCCCCCCCCCCAAAAAAAAAAAATACAACAAACAATTATTAAAATACTTGTAACGAGCGCTAAAAATTATGAGAATTATAAGAAAGTGGCACCTGTAAGAAAGATTTGTTAATACAAAACGTGTTTACAGCTCCTTTTGGAGAATTTGAGCTCAGTCCGTCACGATTTCACAAAATGTGGAAGTTCTAACTTTCCCTAACTACTAACCGGTACCATGCAGGGCTCCAAGATGTAGTATGGTAAGTCCTCTTCTCCCGTGCCACTGCGTCCAGCGGTGGGAGATCGCGGTTAGTTGTTAAGTCGCGGCTCGATGACGTCACACTGCGGCTCGGCGTCAGGGAATTCGGGACGGTCAAATGGTAAACTGTAGCTCTGTGCCTCCAACGCGTTTTGTGCGTCACAATCATGGCAGATACAGTAGAGCATGCAATATGCCGACAGGAGTACTGTCAGACAATGTATACCAAATAAAATTACAATACATACCCAACAAAAACAGGATATATAAAGCACTCATCAGTATAACATTAAGCAATAGGAGCACACAGGCGCCATGTGAGCTCACATATCTAGGATAAAGTGAGAGTAACCTATAGCTGAGGAATATAGAGATACAGAGATAACTATATTGCAGGCCATGAATAGAATAGGCATAGAGTGAAGGAATATTGAAAAAAATATATATAATTCCGGAGACATCTGCCATAAATCTAAGCAGAATAAAACAAAACCCTACAGTCTCTAACTAAATCAAAACAAACCCCGCACCCTGTATAACCTAACCCCAACCTAGGTATACCTGGATCCCCATAACCCGCCCACCTAAGCTACTTAACTTGTCTAAGCCCTAATCCCCACCCCATACCCAAAATGAGGATAAATAAAATAGATATCTGACTGGGGCAACTGAAAAGATAATATCAAAGGATCTAACTCTAGTAGAACTTCCACGTATAAACTTACATATGTGAACATAAAATATGAAGGATAGTGTTTGCTATACCCAATAGATATTCCAATGCGTATCTAGATACATAAGCTCTTAAATGAACATTTTTCAAATTAAACATAGTGTGTAACTATGTAATAAAGTTAGGCCGATAATAAGACATACAAAAAACATGAGAATGGACAATATTTTACAGAGAATCAGTGAGAAAATAAAACATAGCGAGGGTCCTGGCAACAGTGAATCAGTACACAGACTTGGAAAGAAACAAATTCAGTCTGGGGGACGGGCCCATTCCGGAACCATATAGCCCAACAATTCACAAACAGTAACCAGCAAACAAATGGAGTCATCAGCCATCTTGTACAGCATTATCCAAGTAGAGAAGAGTAAAGGCCTCAGGTCCACAAAAATTACAGAATGGAAATCCATCCCCCTCCCTAGCACCTCAACGGACTGCAATGTGATACAGTACAGTTCTCCAGTGTTCAAAAAGTCACATTTTGAGGCCCTGAATGAGATTACAGTGTGGGTCCACACAGTCCTAATGACGAGATGGAGGCTGCCGCTGACATCCCATGCACCATCGGAAACCAGGAATAACGGCGAATACGCATGGGATTAATCCGCAACTCCCCCAATTTATAACTTGTTGTGTAGCGGAACCCACAGGCTCACCCAAGGGCTCCGAGGGCATCAACACAGGTAGGCAGGCAGACTGTTCAGGAGAAACGGGCACCGCAACAGTCTCTTCTCCAAACATAGCAAGAATCCTTTTCTCAGATTCCATAGCAGCCTTCAGGATAGAGGAGGTTAGATGTTCAGAGGTACTAGCAGGGTTAAACATGGCTGCAGGGGGTGCCTCACCAAAGCCAGTAATATGTAAAGAAGCACAGAATAGCAGATAGAAATATTAGAAAGGTCCAGTCTCAAACAGTCAATATCAGAGGTATGAAACGCAGAAGAAATGGCAGTTCTGTGTGTTCATGATGAAGGAGACCTCAGTGTTCAGCAGAGAGCTATAGTGAAAAAAAGGTGTGCGCTCACTAGGGAAGCATAGGAGAGAAGTAATGAAGTTCCTAGGGGCCCGGTCAAAAGATGGCATCTACGTGGCGGGAAAGCACTCTTAATAAGCTGCTCACAGGGTCGGCCAAAATGCAAGGATTCCGCTCGCAATATAAGGCGACAGCAGCGGCACAGACACGGAGTTAAAAGCACCACTCAGAAGAAGCCGCCCCGCATTCAGCTTGGGTAAATAGTCGGGTAGTAGAAGTGGCGGATCCGCAGCAGGTAAGTTTGGCCACAGTAAACATGCGGTCAATCCCGGTGATGTAGTAGTCTCCCACCACAGCCAGTCAGTGCCAGCAGTCCCCGAATCAGCAGCCCACCAGCCGGAGTGGTCAGGAGAGGAGAGCCGTAGCTGGAAGTGAACTTGCGCACAGCACAATGTCAGGCAGTGAGGCCGGCCGCGACACCCAGGATGTAGGCCACACTACGCAGCTCCGCAATGCCAAGGTTTTTCTGCAGCTAGAGACAGCACAGACACCAAAAGATGCAGCACACTGGAACACCCCTGTGGAGCAATTTCCAACGAGAACGTAGTAGGGAGCAGGATATATCAGCAGGATGTTGGTCGGGAAATAAGCTCTTGATCGGCATGAGAGAAGTCACACAGGTGAGAAGCCGTATTCCTGTTCTGAGTGTGGGAAATGTTTTGCACAGAAATCACATCTTGTTACACATCAGAGCAGTTACACAGGTGAGAAGCCATTTTCCTGTTCTGAGTGTGGGAAATGTTTTGCATATAAATCACATCTTGTTACACATCAGAGGAGTCACACAGATGAGAAGCCATTTTCATGCTGTGAGAGAAATAAATCCGCTCTTGTTGAACACATTAGACATTACCCAAGTACGGAACCATTTACATCTTCTGGAGTATAATTATCACTGTCGTCCAATGTTCCTCGGGTGAATCCTATCTCCTATGCTTTATAAAATATACATGCTACCACTGGGTGATATAATCAGATGTCATGGCCTGGTCTACCACTGCTATGCAGATGACCTGCTTTTTGCTCCATGTACTGAGAACCGAATACCAATAAATGGTTGTCTAGCTGAGCGCCAGGGGTGGATGATGCCAGTTGGCTGTGACTCAGTCTTTGTGAAACATAATAGAAGCTCCCCAACAAAGGACAAGACTACAGCTTTACCAACCATCTGGATTTATGCTTTGGTGTTCAGAATTGCAAAATACTGAACATGTGCTGAATCTTTGTGTTGTCCTGGTATGTGGCTGACACAGACATCAGGTATCTGCCACATACAAATCCTCATTCTTCCATCTGTGGACCATAGCCAGAATCAAGCACTTGATTCCCTCAGAAGTTCATAGACTACTGCAATGCCATCTACCTGGGTCACCCAGCAAAAGAATTACAAAGCTTGCAGCTAGTACAGAATGCAGCAGCCAAGCTGTTACCTAACCTGCCCGTTCCTGCCTCCTAACACCCATTCTCTACTCCCTTCACCGGCTGCCTGTAAGATGGAAAATCTATTTCATTATTGGCTAACTGACCTTCCCAGCCCAACATTACATGGTCCAAGGTACTAGAAGCAGCTTCTGCCTCCTTACTGCCCTGCTTGCTTGCTTCTACAGATGAAGGACTGTTACCAGCAGTACCAAGAATCTCCTGTCATTCATTTATGGGTTGAACGTTTAGTTTTGCTGCCCTGACCATGGAACTCGCTGCTTTGCACAGTCCAAGAGGCCTCCACTCTAGAGACCTTCACAAACAGACTAATGACTGTTACTCACGCTTTTCATTAATGTACCTCTATTTACTTCCTAAATAATACATCCCAAATGCTTAGGTCTTTTTTCTGCTGTTTATTTTGTATCTTGTGCTTTGTGTAAATGTGAATGTCTAATACCAGTTTGCACAATCTGTATTGCTGCACGACAATATGGCGGCCATTGGAACGTGTTTTCACTTCTAGTTTGCCTAACTTGTTGCAGACACTCATCTTGATAAGGAGTGCTGAGTGTTTTCTGATACAAGATCCTATCCATATATACCCTGTACATTACCATGTGCATTAGAGTCACCCGGGTTCCATCTGCGGTGGTTTGTTGTATGTTACATCTATATGGTGCGGATACTCCCCTGTATGATTTCATAATAAAAGCTTTTGTTTGCATCTAATTATTACATTATAGCTTCTTTTTATTCTATTTTATATTCCCGTCTGAGTAATTACGCCATAATGTTTAATCTCGGAGTGGACCCCAGAAGATGTAAAGAAACCGTGTAAGTGTTCCATCATTCTGTTTCGTGTAAGCATACAGGTAAGTGATGGCACGGTGGTCACTGACCGTCACATTCAGGTGGTATAATGGAAGTGGGACTGTCTCGGCTTATTCTAGTCTACTGCAGAAATAAAAAACTCAGCCTTTATCCTGCTTATAAAAATGACAAAGCCCATAAATCAAGCTTGGTCAGACAAGACAGAGGCCACATTAATGGTGGCACATCATATAGGCTGAGGACCCATACTTCTGGGATATATGGCATAACTCCCTCTTCACCCACAAAACCTTCCCTTCACCATTCACAATGTCCACCATTGCCCCTTCAGAAGGGACACAACTTTCCTTTGCTATTCCACCTCCTCCTCTACAGAGCCCAGGACCACCTCCATGACCATTTCATGTTTATCTGGAGGCCTGGTATCTGGGAGGTTCATGGCCTGAGATGACCACAGAACCACCAGGTAGTGGGCAAGAAGAATCCACAGCCTCCTGAGGAACTGGAGAGTCCAAGGATCCACCCCACATGAGGCAGAGAAGGGTCAACCACAGGGACTGGCTCACCTATTTCCTTCCTAAAAGCTGCTCTTTACCCAGTTTGGTACCTCTGGGATCCCACTCCAATTTCCCTTGAGAGTCCCTACCCTCACTAATCCCTTCTAAACCTACCAGTTCCTTCCCCTTCCAATCACTCCTCCTTTTTAAGCTTTTCACCACCTGCTGTGTGAGTACCATCCAACCACTCCTCCATTCCTTGACTCATTGGTGTAGCAACCCCCTTCTCCCCCCCCCCACCACACTGCTACACTGCAGTTAAACTGTGAGACTTCCTGCTAGCAGTACTCACTACTCAGCACACACACTCACATCATGATTACACCACTGTGCCAGAGACACTGTCTCACTGACAAATAAATAATAAATAAATAAAATAAAGGAATAAGGGACAATAAACAAATAAAAACAAATATATATAAATAAATGGATAGGATAAGGATAAATTTAGTACAAATACAGGGACTCAACAATAAAATGCAGTAATGGACAAAGGAAGACAATCAGTTATACAACACAGTGGGAAAAGCTAATAGGGAAAGTTAATACTTATCTGCTCCCTGCTCCACTGATCTGCACAGAAGTTGTTCTCCCCGGCTGCAGGCTCCCTTCCCCACCAGCTGCTGGCTCCCTCCGGCCACTGCTTCCTCCTGACTATTGTCTCTCCCCGGCCGCTGGCTTCCCCCTTGCTGCCGGCTTCTGGCTCCCCCGGCTCACGGCTCTAGCACCTTGTCGCTCCATCCTCGTGTGCGTCCTTGTGTGTGCGTGCCCAATGTCACTTCAGGTTCCAGTCGCTTGATGCTCAATCAGTAATAGGTTTCTCCAACATACTTGAAATGTATTTGTAGTTGACTATGTGCTCCTATTGCTGATTATACTAATGTATAACCTGTGACTGCTGTATTTACTATAATTCTGTCAGTTTTTTTCTGACTATTCCGATCTTCAATGCTTGTGCAAAGCAAGGTAGGGTCGGATTTTATGTCACTTTAACAAAATTTTAAGTGATTACAGTCACAAATTGTGTAGTACACTGTGCAAGTGTCTGATTATTTATCATGTCTAAGAGCGGCAAGGGTGAGGAAAATACACTCACAGCAACACCAATACTCATAATGTTTGTCAAAGCTGGGTTAACCTATCAGGATCTGGTTCAGAAACATAGTTTTAGCTTTCATCAAAGTCTTGACAAATCCAAGGAGGACACAGGTGCAAGTTGAACCCCCATGGGCTACCTTTTTATAGACAATATCCAGTGTAGCTGAGCGGATAATTCCAACTTCTGTACCAGGGTTAGGTTACACTATTAACCCTTACATGCAGCATTCCACCTGGGGTTTATCACATCCAGCAGGGGAAGCAGCAGCCTCACAACAAAAACAGGCTGAAAGGACAGTGGTAAGTAAATCACATAGACATGAAACAATATCTTTACAGTCTACACATGCTTCAGATGAGGATTCGTTGGAGAATGAAGACTCATTACACTCTGGTTCTGCATACGAAGCTGAGGCGGAAGGTCTCAGCTCAGTGGACGTATCTGAGTTAATTAATGCGATGAAAGCCATTCTATCCTTAGAATAATCAGCAGAGCCTGTGTTAAAATCCAGTCACCTGTGTTTAAATGTCCCAAAACAGTCAGGACTGAGTTTCCTGGGTCAGGACAGCTGAAGGAAATTTATAGAAGAGGCTTTGGTTACACTCAGTAAGAAATTTAGAATTCCAAGGAAATGGAATTCCAGTTATCCTCTTCTGGCTGAGGACTGTTTAAACAGGGAGGTGGCCCCCAAAGTAGATACGCATGTAATTCTATTAGTGGGAATATCCACATTACCTCTGCCTTCAACATCATTAAATGGTGTCATGGATAGGAGAGTTGATGGTTTTTGGTAAAAAAAAATATTTTGCCCCGTCTGGGGCAATCATAAGATCAATCAAAGCTTCAGCCTGGCTGGCAAAAGCAGTGGCTGCCTGGGCTGATGCATTGGAAATGGTTCTTTCAATTGCATATAGAGAGCAAAAATTTCATGTAGCATATATCAAACAGGTTGCAATGAATATGGGTACTATTGCCTCTCAGGCATCAGCTTCAGCAGTAGCCGCTCGCAGAGTGGTTTGGCTACGTACATGGAAAGCTGATTCAGAATCCAAAAAGGTTTTGGAGTGTTTACCTTTTACTGGAGATATTCTTTTTGGTAAAGAATTAACCAGTATCTTGGAGTCAGAAGCAGACTCCAAAAAAGTGAAGTTTCCTTCCACATGCAAATTCAAGCCTAAAATTCCGGCTTTTCAGCCCTTTCTGTCTCAAGGGAAAACAAAAAGAAAAGGAGATGGTAAACAGTCCCAATACAACAAGTCTGGTGTTAAAGCCGAATTATAATAATAATAGAGAGTTCTCCGTTGTGATGATATTCAGCATATAGAATTTATTATCAAAGAGGGAACCACACCCAATATTCTGCGCAGAGGAGCGTGGACCAAGACAGAATTCATCAATGAGCCTGTGTCTTTAGAACACTGACTTTACATTATTTATACCATAACATTATACAATTATTCAGAGCTTATTTACACACAAGGCGTACATATAGATTAAATCATGGAGATACATTGGTTGATGAACAATTAGGGGAAATGCCAAATATGGTCAGATTAGCTAATTAAAGAGAGTGGTTTTATCCATAAGATGGCAGACTTGTCCATGAATCTTGAATCTCCTATACATAACAATTAGGTTCTCTAATAGGCTTCGTTGTCATAAAGGTCATTCTTGTTCATAATAACGTGTTGTTATCCAAAGTGAAGGTCCATCAGATAATCCATGATATGTCCTTGTTCTGCCACAAAGTCTCATACAATATCATTGAGCACTCGTTATCTACACAAAGGCCTTGCTACTAGCCACATAAACACCTAATCAAATGATGCTCAAGGGTTGAGGGAGAATATTACTCTGTGCATATTAACGCTATACTAAAAGAAGACACTGTTTAAGGGAACATTAGAATACCAAGAATCATAGCACAATTAATGAGACAATACAGGATATTTGATATAACTTCAACATTCCACTGTTTTGTTTAATCTCTAAACAACTATCATATAATAAATCAAATATTCACCATGTGTAAATTATTTGTCTGGTGATGAGTGTAGTAGTGTGAGATGTGAGATAGAATAAGGAAAACCCGTTCTCTGGATACAATCGCTGGCACTAGTCCACTGAGTATCGATGCGAAAAGTCTCAACCCTCCCGAAAACTTGTATAGATAAGAGAAATGGAAGAGGTAGCGACAGAACATGTTGTTTCTTTACCCTGGCTATAGGTTGAGGTTCTTCTTGCTGTGTGTGTGTATGAAGCAAAAGCATGTAAGCACCTATTAAGTGTATATTTCTGTTAGTGTGATCATGTGTGGGCTACCGCAGTGTGGGTAACCGGGGTCATCACCATAAGATTAGTTTTTGGCTTTCTTTGGGGTGTTAGTATTTTGCCACACTGACGACCAAGGGCCGGCAGACATTTGATGCTTACATAGAGTATGAGAATTATAAGAATTATCATCATGACATAATGTAACACTTGATATAGCCACTTAGAAATACTAGCCCCCATCCATCCAAAAAGATCCCAATCAGCCGATTGGTTCATGTGTTCCTGTAAATCTTGTAGTAATTTAACCTTCTGTTCAATGGGATTGTAATTATCTGAGATATTAAAACAACACATTCCTATAAATTGTTCACAGCCGCTACCTTCTCTGAGCAGTAACTAATGGATGGCTACTGGATATTGAATCATTCATTCTCTAATGTCTCTCAGTTCTTCATTAATGAGTCCTATAGAGGTGCTTGTAGCCTTTATATTTTTAGCTAGTCCATAAAAGTAAAACTTCCTAGGTCTATCACATGTCTATATAGTAAGCCAAAAAGCATATCAATAAGGGTATTTTTTATAGTAAATTAATTGTAAATCATAGTATTTTAGCTCTATAACCACGAGATATAAATAGATACTTTTGGTAAGCATGTCTCCATTGATAAGTGATATATTTCTTCTTCTGCTCAAGTACATATTCATCAGTATCTTATCAAAACATTATTTTGTACATATTCCTAGTGTCATTATATCTTCATATGCCATGGTCAGTGTGGGGAACATACTATATGTTTATGTTATTTTCCTTAAGCCATTATGGTTCATGGTGTAGGGAAAGGTAAGAAAGAGAAGATTGTCTCTTTGTTGGTGCACTAAGAGAGAGCAAATTATTAATTTGTATAAAATATAACTTTTAATGTTAATCATCCCCTATCGTAGTATATCAACTATCTCAGGTAATACCACCTATACAATTCTAGGTCCAACACATTACTGTGGGATAGATCACAATATTGAGCAAGTTATTCGGATCCCACAATATGTCCTAAATCCCTTACAGTATGTCTGTAATCATTGTTATATAACCTCTAGTCGTATTAATGTACTGTAAGTCCAAACCCCTTGAGTAATGATCCCACAATCCCACACTTAATATATGAATTGACACAAGTAGTACCACCTATGCAGTTCTATGTTCAATAGAATAGTGTGGGATGTGTCACAATATTACATTTACTGTTATATCTCTTCCCTTAGGATTGGATTATAATATATCATTAGTACCTTGTGGTATACCTGTGGTCATTTTTTTATATATACCAAGGGGTGACAGTCACATTCATGTATGGTGTTTTACAGTATTGAGTGATTAATCCAGCCAAGGAGTTATCTATAGTCTCCTAATATTGGGGTATATTACCATTTCTCATTATGGGGTTCTCAACCTAATTGGTTGTCTGAACTGTTTAAATAAACAGCTCATAAGTCATTCTTAACATATCATTTCATTTGTGGATGACTCAAATCGTGAGATAGTTTAAACATAAATGAAGTAGTAGAAGCACGTATCATGTAAAAGCCTGTTATTGAAAGGTGGATTGAAAAGAACCTCACTGTAGCCGATTTATTTATACATTGGTGCTTATCCAATTGCTACATACTCTGACATTGATTGTAGCTGATACGGCTTAAATCCTTCCCTTCACAGGGAGAGCAGGCTGCGGTGTAACACATTTGTTACAGTGTTGCTATGCAGTTCTCCTGCTGGCAGTATTGTAATGATTGGGTATATGTAATTGCGGTCGAATTGCCACAAATGTCGAAAAACGGGGCATTTTAAATTCGACAATGCAATATAGTACTTTTCGACAAAAAAACGGACATTTCAGATTCGACTTTTTGAAATTCGACAGTTGTCAAATTCGATATGTCTGCAGTGGTAAAAACGCGGCTTTTCGACAAAAGTATATTCAATTGAAGAATGTCGATTCGACAACAGTGCTTTTCGACAGTCATTTCGTCAATTTCATTCCGCCTCACTTTGCTGGCGGAATCTAATAAAAAATGTAAAAACATGTTTTTTTGGTTTTGTTTTTATTGCTAATAGCATATCTATTTATATTAGAAGGGATTATGTACCTGGTTTGTCTATTAGGAGCCACAAGTATTATTTATATATATTTTAAAAGAATATATATTTTTTAACTGACTAAAATAGAGAGAGCATGGTTTTCCCCATGTGATATGTGTCCTTATGGCATGCTATATCACATGTGATCTTACTTATATTTCTGACACTATATAGTCATTAAATTCCGTGATATGGAATATTAATGAAGGAGGCACTAATACATATATTTGTTAGGTCTCATGCCAATTAATATGCATATAGACCAGCTAACACAGGTATATCACCAGGGCCGGCACAAGGGTATTGTGCGCCGTGGGCAGGCGATGGGGGCGTGGCTTCATACAGGGGGCGTTGTCACTTACGCCCCCTGTACAGTAGTAGCACCGATGAAATGATGTGCGGTGCGCGATGATGGCATTGCGCACCGCACAGCAAAGGTCCTCTCCATGAAGGGAAACTAGAAGCTTCGTGTCTAGTTCCCTTCGTGGAGAGGACCATTGCTGTGCGGTGCGCGATGACGTCATCGCGCACCGCACAGTAAACGTCCTCTCCACGAAGGGAAACTAGATGCTACGCAACTTGTTCCCTTCACGGCGGGAGACAGCGGCAGCGGGGGGCAGACGGCACATCAGCAGCGGATCTTGCCATGGTGCGGCGCCCTCCGGACGGCGCCGGTGCCCTCCGGAAGACGGTGACGGTGCCCTCCGGAAGGCGGCGCCCCGGGCAAAAGTCCTGCTTGCCCGTGGCAAGATCCGCTACTGTATATCACGCAGAGCTGTAACTAGACTTTTTGGTGCTCTGTGCCAGAGAGAGAATTGGTGCTCCCCCCCCTTACATTTTTCCAATTGGGACATAAGGCGCATGACTCGTTGGAAAGGGGCATGACAATGCTATGACATCCTTTCCACATTATATATATAATAGACAGAGAAAGCTTGTTGTTATTTAGTTACAATACCCTTTATTAATTAACACATTTCAATATACTGCCATACCCAGGATTCAAACCTATAACCTGTTGAATTTGAATCAAACACCCTACTCATTGAGCTATTTGATCCTGCATAAAAACTATGTACACTATACGAAGCTACTGTAAGATTATAAAAACATAATCAGCATTGCAATTGAGCAGTTCTATGTAGTGTGCAGCCACACATGCAATCTCTTGCAGCCACACACTACATAGATCTGCTCAGCCGCAATGCTGATCATTTTTTCACAAAGTACAAGGTAAGCTTCAAATAGAATTCTCTAGCTTAGAATTATCTACCTTTCTATGCAAGGGCAGATAGCTCAATGAATAAACTGTCTGACTGCAGTGCCACAGGCAGTGGGTTTGAATTCCGGGTATGTCAGCATTTTGAAATGTAATAAAGGACAGTGTGACTGAATAACAAAGAAATCTCAAGTTGAGTTTATGAATGTTGTTTAGGTGTTAGCGACAGAAGGCGACAAGGTAGGAGACAGGTGCAGTCAGGAGATGCTGGGCTTCAAAAAGAGGGGAAGCTGCAAGTGAAAGTAATTAAAGTAGATAATTGACAAGTGCCACCAACAGTGCCCCCTAGCCTGCAGCGCTATGTGCGGTGCCCCCTCCGCACACACCTAGCTACAGCCCTGATATCACGTATTACATTGATTCAATTACACTCATATGTGAGACTCCGTATTTCTGAGAAAGCCTATCATAGGAAATGTTCTCAAGGAGCCATTAAATCACAGATATGCTGTGCTGTGCTAGTTCCACCACATGAAGTTTACTATATATCGCGGATAACCTGAGGTGCGTATGTGCTAACCAATCTTCAAGTATTGTCTCACTTTACATCCCATATGTCACAACTGAGGGCCTGAGCTGATGGGAGGCAGCCTCAGTTGTAGGGGCTGAGATGTAACGGAACCTGGGAGGTTGTATCAGACCCCTAGACATGTAAGTAACATGTAGAATAACTGCCCGAAGGCGTGACCACGACAACCAGGATAAAAGTCAATGATGTTTATTATGACAAACTCCGTAACACAGCAGCAGTAAAAGGAAACCTAAAAGTCAACAGAGGATAAATACAATTCCTGGGTACTACAGGGTGGCAAGGGCCACAGGCACTGGTAGTGTGAGACAGTTCTTATAATCTTCTAGTTGGAAAGTCCTTACCAGGCCTGACTGTAGCAATGGAGAGAACCCAGGATCGTACCAGCTGGTGTTCCAGGAAAGGCTGGGCTGCTGAAGATAAAACGGCTGCTGTGGATACTGGCTGGAACCAGACTGTTGTTGGTACGGAGTGGATACTGGCTGGAACCAGTTAAATAATAAACAACTTTGAGAGCGATGAAATAATAATACCGGTGGAGAGTGGTAAACTGCAGAAAGGACACCGGCCCTTTAAGAGAAGCTGTACACTGCTGGAAGCTGGGCTGGAAGCAGGTGATTGACTTGAGAGCGATGAAATAATAATGAAGTTTGGAGTTTGAGAGCAGTGAAATAATAATACCGGTGGAGAGTGGTAAACTGCAGAAAAGGACACCGGCCCTTTAAGAGAAGCTGTACACTGCTGGAAGCTGGGCTGGAAGCAGGTGATTGTTTGAGAGCGGTGAAATAATAATACCGGTGGAGAGTGGTAAACTGCAGAAAAGGACACCGGCCCTTTAAGAGAAGCTGTACACTGCTGGAAGCTGGGCTGGAAGCAGGTGATTGTTGTAGCTGGAAACAGGTGAGTCCAGAATGGATCGGAGAGTCAGGCTACACCGCAGATGGAATGCTGGTGCGGGTCTCTATAGCAGAAGTCTGGAGACAGGAGCTGGAACCTGGAAGACAACCACAGGAGAGAGACAAACTGCAACTAGGTTAGACAACCAAAGCACTGACGCCTTCCTTGCTCAGGCACAGCTTACTTATACCTGCAGCAAGGAAGGGGTTGGCTAGGCAATTATGCAAATCAACAATACAGACAGCAGATTGGTGGAAATGATCAGATGACAAAATCCAAGATGGCTGCGCCCATGCAGACACTTGGAGGGAAGTTTGGTTTGTAATCCATGTGAGAATTGAAACAGTAATGGCGACGCCGGCCACAGGAGACAGGAGACGCCAGACTGACAAGCGCACATTTAACCACGCGGGCACAGCGGAGGCCGCGGCTGATGAAATCACCACTCTGACATTCTGCATGTGGAAACTCAGGAACAGCGGGATCCGGTCCTGGAACGCTGAGCCAGCCTTAGGGGGCATCTGAAGGGTAAGTAATGGCGTCCAGATACCCGGATCGTGACAGCACCCCCCCCCTTTAGGAGTGGCCCCAGGACACTTCTTAGGCTTTAAAGGAAACTTTGCATGGAAATTTCGGACCAAGGCAGGAGCATGGACGTCTGAGGCATTGGTCCAAGAGCGTTCTTCAGGACCATAGCCCTTCCAGTCAATGAGGTATTGTAACTGACCGTAACGGAAACGTGAGTCCAAAATCTTGGCCACCTCGTACTCGACTCCCCGTTGAGTCTGAACTTTGGGAGCTGGAGGAAGTGCGGAATGAAACTGATTCAGGATCAGCGGTTTCAACAAAGAAACATGAAAAGTCCTGGGTATTTTCAAGAAGGATGGTAACTGTAACCTGTAGGCAACAGGATTGATGACTTGTTCAATCTTGAAGGGTCCGATGTAGCGAGGTGCAAATTTCATGCTGGGAACTCTCAACCTCAAATTCTTCGTGGACAACCACACACGATCACCCACCTTGAGAGCAGGAACCGCTCTACGCTTCCTATCGGCAAGCTTCTTATACCTGAATGAGGCTTTAAGCAGGGCTGCGCGGACGTTCCTCCAGTTATTTGAAAACTGACGCAAGGTGACATCCACTGCTGGAACAGAAGTTGCTGGAAGCGGTTGGAATTCTGGGACTTTAGGGTGGAATCCATAATTAATGAAGAATGGTGTAGAAGAAGATGAAGAATGGTATTGATTGTTGTGGCTGAACACGGCCCAAGGAAGGAGTTGAACCCAGTCATCTTGAGAGGAAGACACATATATACGGAGGAAGGCCTCCAAGTCCTGATTCACCCTCTCGGTTTGACCATTGGTCTGAGGATGGTAAGCCGTGGAAAACTTTAACTTGACTTGGAGGGCTTGACACAAACTTCGCCAAAATTTGGCTACAAATTGTACTCCACGATCCGAGATGATCTCTTCAGGAAGACCGTGAAGTCGGAATATAAACACTTGAACCAACTTGGAAGCTGACGGAAGACCGGTGAGAGGAATGAAATGTGCCATCTTGGTGAACCGGTCAACTACCACCCAGATGGTATTAAACTTGTTGCAGATAGGTAGATCGGAAACAAAGTCCATCGACAAATGGGTCCATGGTCGACGGGGAACAGATAATGGAACCAGTTTCCCCGCAGGCGACTGGCGGGAGACTTTGTGTTGGGCACACTTTGGGCAGGAGGCAATAAATTCCATAACGTCCTTCTTCAGAGTTGGCCACCAGTAGGACCTAGAAATAAATTCAAGGGTTTTCTGAATGCCTGTATGTCCAGCAAAACGGGAAGCATGGACCCAATGCATGAGCTTCTTCCTTAGAACTGGCTTAACAAAACTTTTCCCTGGTGGAGGCGTAGAGTCCATCCCTACCGTGGAGAATGCCAACGGATTAATAATAGGATGCTTGTCTGCAGACTCGGACTCATTTTCTTGCTCCCATGAGCGGGAAAGGGCATCGGCCTTACGATTCTGAGAACCCGGACAGAACTGGAGTTTAAAGTCAAACCTAGAGAAGAAAAGTGCCCATCTGGCCTGACGAGGATTCAGACATTGTGCGCCTTTGAGATATAAAAGATTTTTGTGGTCGGTGAGTATGGTGATTGAGTGGGAAGCTCCCTCCAACAGGTATCTCCACTCCCCCAGAGCAAGCTTGATGGCTAGCAACTCCTGATCGCCAATGGCATAGTTGCGCTCAGCTGGGGAGAACTTCCGGGAGAAGAAACTGCAAGGATGTAGATGTCCATCTTTGGCCCTCTGGGATAACACTGCTCCTACTCCAACGGAGGAGGCATCTACCTCTAAGATAAAAGGAGAGTCGGTGTCAGGCTGTTTCAGAACTGGTGCAGAGATGAACCGTTGCTTCAGAAGGTGAAAGGCCTGTGTAGCTTCCTCGGACCACTTGTACGAATTAGCACCTTTCTTGGTTAATGCAGTGATAGGCGCCACAATGGTGGAAAAGTCTCGTATAAATTTTCTATAATAATTGGCGAACCCTAAGAACCTCTGGACCCCTTTGAGGCTTAAGGGTATAGGCCAATTCTGGATTGCTTGGAGTTTCTCAGGATCCATCTCTAGTCCGGAACCGGACACAATGTAACCTAGAAACGGAATGGTTTTAACTTCAAACACACACTTCTCCAATTTACAATAGAGGTGATTGACACGGAGACGGGAAAGAACCTCTTTTACCCAGAAACGATGATCTTCGAGATTATTAACAAAGATGAGGATGTCGTCTAGATAAACCACGACATGGCGGTACAAGATGTCCCTGAAGATCTCATTCACGAAGTGCTGGAAGACTGCTGGAGCGTTGCTCAATCCGAAGGGCATGACGAGGTACTCATAATGTCCGTCACGGGTGTTAAAGGCGGTCTTCCACTCGTCACCCTCACGGATTCGGATGAGATTGTAGGCACCCCTCAAGTCCAGCTTTGTGAAAATGGTTGCACCACTAACTCTATCAAAGAGCTCGGTAATCAGGGGTAAAGGGTATCGGTTCTTGACGGTAATGTCGTTCAGACCTCTGTAGTCGATGCACGGACGCAGACCACCGTCTTTCTTCTTAACGAAGAAGAAGCCTGCGCCGGCTGGAGAAGAAGATGGTCGGATGAAACCCTTCGCCAGGTTCTCTTTGATGTACTCTTCCATGGAGTGTGTCTCGGGCAGAGACAATGGATAAGTTCGGCCTCGCGGTGGAACCTTCCCTGGAATGAGGTCGATTGGGCAGTCCCATTCTCTATGAGGAGGAAGGATATCAGCAGAGGCTTTACTGAACACATCCGTGAAGTCTTGATATGGAGGAGGCGGAACATCAGTTGACCTGGGGAAGGAAGAACAAACAGGAAGAACTTTGGCTAAACACGTCTCAGCACAGGAGGGACCCCATGCCAGTATTTGCGTAGTCGTCCAGTCAATTGATGGGTTGTGGAGACGGAGCCATGGAAGGCCTAAAACCACTGGATGTGTGGCTCTTGGAATCACTAAAAAAGAAATATACTCAGAATGAAGAACTCCCACTCTCAGACGGACTGGAAGAGTCCTTAAGGAAATGACTGCGTCAAAAATGTTGCTGCCATCCACGGCAGTCAAAGAGATGGACGAGGACAGCCTCTTGGTGTGTAGGGAACACCGTTTAACAAAAGCTTCGGTTATGAAATTCCCAGCTGCTCCGGAATCAAGGAGGGCAATGACGTTCCTGTAACGTTGAGCAATTTGGAGCGACACTGGGAGGTTACAGTCATGAGGAGATGGAGAGGAGATCATTACTCCTAGCCGGCCCTCTCCTTGGCGAGCTAGGATCTGGAGTTTCCCGGACGTTTGGGACAGGCATTGATAGTGTGCGACGGAGCTGCACAGTAGAGGCAGAGAGACTCAGAGAGACGTCTTCGGCGCTCAGCGGGAGATAGACGGGAACGACTAATTTGCATAGGCTCATCCTTGGATGGAGATGATTGACGAGGAGGAGGAGCAGAAGATTTAGGAGTAGATGATCTTCCTCGCTCGGTTGCTCTCTCTCTAAAGCGTAGATCAACCTTCGTGCAAAGAGAAATTAGCTCATCCAACTTAGAGGGCAAGTCTCTGGTAGCTAACTCATCCTTGATGCGTTCTGATAAGCCATGCCAGAATGCAGCATACAGGGCCTCGTCATTCCATGCCAGTTCGGATGCCAGGATTTTAAACTGTATAAGATACTGTCCCACAGTACGTGTTCCCTGGCGTAAACGAAGAATCTCAGATGAAGCAGATGTTATCCGGCCTGGCTCGTCGAAGATGCGCCTGAATGTAGCTACAAAGTCAGTATAGGAGGATAGCAGGGGATCAGACTTCTCCCATAAAGGTGATGCCCAGTCAAGGGCTGAGCCACTGAGAAGGGAGATGACATAGGCAATTTTGGTACGGTCACTGAAGAAATTGCCAGGTAGAAGCTCAAAGTGGATTTCACATTGATTGAGAAATCCCCTGCAGAACCTTGGAGATCCATCAAATTTTGCTGGCGTTGGAAGATGAAGATGTGGACTGGAAATGGGTAAGGTGGGTGGGGTTACAGCTGGTGTCACTGTAGTGGACGCACCGGACGTGCCAGGTCCACGGAGGGTCGTTTGAATCCCATCCAGCCGTGTAGAGAGATCCTGGAGACAGCGGATGATGTGGCCCTGTGCAGCCTCCTGATGTTCAAGTCGGGCTGCCAGTTCTTGCATCGGCCTGGCCGCTTGATCCTGGTCTCCGGCTGGATTCATCTGGTCAGTGCTTACTGTCACAACTGAGGGCCTGAGCTGACGGGAGGCAGCCTCAGTTGTAGGGGCTGAGATGTAACGGAACCTGGGAGGTTGTATCAGACCCCTAGACATGTAAGTAACATGTAGAATAACTGCCCGAAGGCGTGACCATGACAACCAGGATAAAAGTCAATGATGTTTATTATGACAAACTCCATAATACAGCAGCAGTAAAAGGAAACCTAAAAGTCAACAGAGGATAAATACAATTCCTGGGTACTACAGGGTGGCAAGGGCCACAGGCACTGGTAGTGTGAGACAGTTCTTATAATCTTCTAGTTGGAAAGTCCTTACCAGGCCTGACTGTAGCAATGGAGAGAACCCAGGATCGTACCAGCCGGTGTTCCAGGAAAGGCTGGGCTGCTGAAGATAAAACGGCTGCTGTGGATACTGGCTGGAACCAGACTGTTGTTGATACGGAGTGGATACTGGCTGGGACCAGTTAAATAATAAACGAACTTGAGAGCGATGAAATAATAATGAAGTTTGGAGTTTGAGAGCGGTGAAATAATAATACCGGTGGAGAGTGGTAAACTGCAGAAAAGGACACCGGCCCTTTAAGAGAAGCTGTACACTGCTGGAAGCTGGGCTGGAAGCAGGTGATTGTTTGAGAGCGGTGAAATAATAATACCGGTGGAGAGTGGTAAACTGCAGAAAAGGACACCGGCCCTTTAAGAGAAGCTGTACACTGCTGGAAGCTGGGCTGGAAGCAGGTGATTGTTGTAGCTGGAAACAGGTGAGTCCAGAATGGATCGGAGAGTCAGGCTACACCGCAGATGGAATGCTGGTGCGGGTCTCTATAGCAGAAGTCTGGAGACAGGAGCTGGAACCTGGAAGACAACCACAGGAGAGAGACAAACTGGAACTAGGTTAGACAACCAAAGCACTGACGCCTTCCTTGCTCAGGCACAGCTTACTTATACCTGCAGCAAGGAAGGGGTTGGCTAGGCAATTATGCAAATCAACAATACAGACAGCAGATTGGTGGAAATGATCAGATGACAAAATCCAAGATGGCTGCGCCCATGCAGACACTTGGAGGGAAGTTTGGTTTGTAATCCATTTGAGAATTGAAACAGTAATGGCGACGCCGGCCACAGGAGACGGGAGACGCCAGACTGACAAGCGCACATTTAACCACGCGGGCACAGCGGAGGCCGCGGCTGATGAAATCACCACTCTGACATTCTGCATGTGGAAACTCAGGAACAGCGGGATCCGGTCCTGGAACGCTGAGCCAGCCTTAGGAGGCATCTGAAGGGTAAGTAATGGCGTCCAGATACCCAGATCGTGACACCATAGATAAACTAGATTGGTTGTCATTCATTTGGATATTTCTGGTCGTATTGTTACACAATTCTTTACATCATTAGATTAAATGTAAACATTTTTCACAGTGAATTAAGCAGGCATATCAATGCTGCTTTGAAATGCCACTCGACGTGCACGTTTCACACCAGCTTCGTCAGGACAAACCCGATTGCTCTACCTAGAATGACTATAAAGGAAAGGAAAGCCAATCGCGGACGGGTGTGTGAGCATGTGATCGCGCATCACATCGTCCTCTCCAAGGCTCCTATTTACTTCTGCAGCACTGATTGTCTCACACATGTCATGTGTCTAAAACGTTGAATCCTGGTAGATGATTGAATCCATAAATGTTTGGGCACATCGGGTAAGTGATCAATTTCTCAAATGAGGGAATCCCATGAGAGCTATTGATTAATAAAATGTATCATGGTGTGCATCGAGATCTTAATTCCCCATCATTGAAAGGTAAGTGGCTATTGTTATATTTTATCTCTTAAATCTCAGGGCATCATCACTTGGATTTGTGAATAAATGAGTGTAACAGGTAAGTAGTCTATTGCTCAGAAGGGAGAATTCTGGGTACACAATGGGTCACATGATGGTATGCATCAAAATCACATCTTTACCTAATGTATGTTCAATCTTCAAAAATAAGGTAAGTAACTTATTTTCCTTTAGCCCTTTTGGATACTGGTATCCCATTAAGGATGCCATTGACCCTCAAACCTGAGAAGATCTCCATCTGTGTCCCCACCTCAGATGTTCATCTCAAAGTGTCTACTACCCAATGCCTAATGGTCTGTGTGGACTTATTTGAATGCTAGCCTCAAATAGGTTACATACTCATGTATTCCCTGCATAGGTGAATAAATTCTATGTTAAAGTATATCCAGGGCTCTTCCCTAAAACACCACATCTAATAATTAATATGTTACTATATACTCCTGCTATATGGATCAAATCTGAAGTTAGCAATACAGGTATTGATAATATGCATAAAATGTGGGACACGTACAGGAATCTAGCCCCTACAATGGATTTATAAGTACAAATCATCCCCTAAATATATATGAAATAGACATATGTCTATTAATATATAATAATGAATGTGATCTCAAAATACCCTCAACTGAATCCATGTATATATATGGACACAACAAGTAAGTAATCAATTTCTCAAGAGAGAGAATCCTAGAAAGACAAAAAAACAATAAGTCATATGATGGTATATTCAGAATCATAGTTCCCCAATTATAAAAAAGATAGGTAGCTGTCTTTTAGATTTGATCTCTCAAATCCCAGGGGATCATCACTTGAACTTGTGAGTAGGTGGACGTATCCAGCAGGTAATCATTTACTCAAAAGGGAAAACTCCTGGATACACACTGGATCTCATAATGGTATACAACAGGATCACGTTTTCTCCTGATGTACGTTCAATCTTACAAAAAAGGTAAGTAACTGTTGTTTTCATTCAGACCTCTTGGATGTTGACATCCCATTAGGAATATAATTTGGCTCTCAAACCTAAGGAGATTGCCATCTATATCCCCCACCTCGAATATTCGTCTCAAAGTATCTCATACCAAAAGCCTGAAGGCCCTTTGGGATCCCATTGTGATGTTGCAGAAAGTGGTTGTAGGGGTAGAGGATAATTGAAATTCCATTCCCTTGGAATTCTAAATTTCTTACTGGGAGTATCCCAAGCCTCTTCCATAATTTCCTTCAGCTGTTATGACCTAGGAAACTCAGTACTGACTGTTTTGGGACATTTAAACACAGGTGACTTGGATTTTAACACAGACTGTTGATTCTTGTAAGGATAGAATGGCTTTCATTGCCTTAATTAACTCAGGTATGTCCACTGAGCTGAGACCTTCCTCCTCAGCTTCGTATGCAGAAATGGAGTGTAATGAGTCTTCATTCTCCAACGAATCCTCATCTGAAGCATGTGTAGACTGTGAAGATGTTGTTTCATGTCTATGTGCTTTACTTACCACTGTTCTTTCAGCCTGTTTTTGTTGAGAGGCTGCTGCTTCCACTGCTGGATGTGATAAACCTCAGGTGGAATGCTGCATGTAAGGGTTAATAGTGTAACCTATCCCTGGTACAGAAGTTGGAATTATCCACTGAGCTATACTGGATAATGTCTGTACAAAGGTAGCCCATGGTGGTTC
This sequence comes from Pseudophryne corroboree, assembly GCF_028390025.1. Lineage (NCBI taxonomy): Eukaryota > Metazoa > Chordata > Amphibia > Anura > Myobatrachidae > Pseudophryne > Pseudophryne corroboree. The sequence continues at coordinate 795,144 of NW_026967538.1, read as the reverse complement.
AACTTGCATCTGTGTCCTCCTTGGATTTTTCAAGAGACTTTGATGAAAGCTAAAACAATTTTTCTGAACCAGATCCTGATTGGTTAACTCTGCTTTGACAAACATGATGAATATTGGTGCTGCTGTGAGTGTATTTTCCTCACCCTTGCCGCTCTTAGACATGATAAATAATCACACACTTGCACAGTCTACTACTCAATTTGTGCTGTAATCACTTAAAATTTTGTTAAAGGGACATAAAATCCAACCCTACCCTGCTTTGTACAAGCATTGAAGATCGGAATAGACTGAAAAAATTGACAGAATTATAGTAAATTCAGCAGTCACAGTTTATACATTAGTATAATAAGCAATATGAGCACATAATCAACTACAAATACATTTCAAGTATGTAGGAGAACTCTATTACTGAGAAAGAGCATTGAGCGACTGGAACTGAAAGTGACATTGGGCACGCACACACAAGGGCGCACACAAGGATGGAGCGGCAAGGTGCTAGAGCCACAAGCCAGGGGAGCCAGAAGCCGTCAGCAAGGGGGAAGCCAGCAGACAACGGGCGGGGAGAGCCAGCAGCCAGGAGGAAGCAACGGCCTGAGGGAGCCAGAAGCCGGCAGCAAGGGGGAAGCCAGCAGCCAGGAAGAGCCAGCAGCCAGGAGGAAGCAGCGGATAGAGGGAGCCTGCCGCCGGGGAGAACAACTTCTGTGCACAGATCAGTGGAGCAGGGAGCAGATAAGTAGTAACTTTCCCTATTAGCTTTTCCCACTGTGTTGTATAACTGATTGTCTTCCTTTGTCCATTACTGCATTTTATTGTTGAGTCCCTGTTTTTGTACTAAATGTATCCTTATCCTATCCATTTATTTATATATTTTTTTATTGTCCCTTATTCCTTTATTTTAATTATTGTTCCTTATGTATTCCTTATATATTGATTGTCCCCCTCTTTTTGATTTTCTGAAGGTGACAGGGAGTTACCACTAATTAAAAAATGGGGGTGGGGGGGCGTGGCTTGGCTGCCATCGAGAGCACACAGGCTTTGGGTGAGCTCCCACCAAAGCAGCCTTGCAGACCCCTTTAAAGTAGCTCCAGCCCAACATCCTGCACCCATATCCGCCCCACTTGGTGCCTGCATACTTCCCCTACCCCGGGAGCCGGGTTCGCGGAGCCGGAGGGGGGTCTCCTACCCCTCTGCAGGTTGCGGCCTGTTCTCTACCTGGGGGCCGGGGACTCAATTTTCCCATCTATCCCGCTGGAGACGCCCGCGGTGGGCTTATGCGCCTCTCCCACCCCGGACGTCTTTCCGCAGCTTACCGCTTCCACAGCCACTGAGGGACCGTCTTCTGCAGTGGCTGCTGCCGTCCACCGCCCCCTCATCCTGTCTGGACGGCCTTGCCCAGCGGCGGTGGCCCCAGCTCTGATCTCTGGACGCGGCACGTGACGCCGCGATGGCACCCGGCAAAGGGTCCCTGCGCTCGATACTGGGGTCATCCCCGACTGTTCCCGTGGCCTGCCTGCTCCTGAGGTGTGCGAAGACGTGGGAAACACGGCCAGCTACAGCTGCCCTCCTCAGAATCCACTCTGGATGGCCATCTTTCCTCTGCAGTTGGAGGACCCTGCTGCAGCTTGGAGCCGAGCCGCTGACTGGGTGAGCCTTTTTCACTGACCCCACTGCTGCTGCTGCCCCCTTTCCCTTTTGCTCCACAGCTTGGGGAAGGGCTATTGGAGGGCTTTTTTCTTTCTCATATTTTGCACCAGTGAATCTGGAACTGTTTCTGTGCATTTAATATTTACTGCTGGTCCTGCTCCTATTACACAGTGGATTTGCCTTATGAGGTGTATGTATTGGGTTGGAGCTCCCCCTAGTGGCTCTCCCATATACTTGGACTTATATCTGTGACTCTACTGCCCTTATACCTGTCTGACAGAATTTGCAAAGTGCCTCGGGTCACCTACTGGGAGCCGGTGACACGGATATGCAGCACCCGTCCTCTCCTTTCCGGGGATGCGGAAACCGATGCCCACTGTGTGCTTATTACCATAATGGCTGAAATCTGATTAATGGCGTGCTAGTGCCATTCCACTGGGAGTCACCATGCTGTAGGCACTTCACAGCGTATTGAGCAGCACCGTGCATATAGTCTCGCTATCACATGCTATCGTTTAATCATCTGTCCTCTCAGCATGGTCAGATCTGGAAAAAAGAAAAGTAATACTATGCAATCTAGGGAGACCGTGACCCAGCCGGGAATGAGATCATTCCTACAACCCACTCCCGCAACGCTTTCTGGAGCTCTCTCTCCCTCAAGCCCCTCTTCCTGTCATTCCGCCTCTCCTGCCTCCCCTTTAGCGATGGAGCAACCCGCCCCCCACGCTCACAGTGATACTGCTCTTCAAGACATCTTGAAGTTTATGAAAATGCTTCCAACTAAGCAGGACCTCCAAGACACCATGCGTAGAGAGTTGGCATCTATCAAACATGATATCTCGCAGCTCTTGGATAGGGTAACAGCACTGGAGGACCATCGTGACTCCACTGATGTCTTTATGGGGTCCCTAACGGATGTTATCAAAGCTCAATCAGATGAAATCCGGTCGATGCAGACCCGTGTGTTGGATTTGGACAATAGAGGTAGGAGAAACAATGTCCGGGTGAGAGGTATTCACGAAGATGTCCCCAGACAGGCCGAGTAGATGCCCTGACGAAAATATTCAACACAGTTCTGGGTAAGGACCCAGCTAATGCCATTATCTTTGACAGAGCTCACCGTGCCCTCAAACCGAGAGGGCTCTCCTCCGACCGACCTCGGGACGTCATATGTCGATTGCATTACTACTCTCAGAAAGAGGAAATTATGAGTGCGCCGCCTGAATGGCCTGGACTTTAATGGCAACCCAATTTCCATCTTCCAGGACCTCTCCTGGCATACGCTTCAACAAAGAGAGACCCTCCATCCCCTTACGGAGGAACTCCGTAAACGACAACTGAAATACCGATGGGGTTTCCCTTTCAGTCTACAGGTCTCCGCTTCGGGAAAGTTACACACCCTACATACTCCCTCCAACCTCCCCACTTTCTGCTCCGGTCTCGGTCTCCCACCCCCGAAGATTCCGGATTGGGACTTCATCCTCCCGGATCTGCACCCGCCTCAACCTGCGGGGACTGGAGCGTCATGGCAAGTTGTACGTAGCTCTCAGAAGAAAGCTTCCAAAACCCTCCCCGTGTGCCAGGACTCCTCTGCTACCTGACGACATTGTTACTGCCCTGCAAACTGGATCTTCTTGTTTTCTGCAGGAGGGTTGAATGTTCCGGCTGTGGCATGCCGGGTGAGACACATCCTATGTGGCCTCGTGCCACTTCTGCCCCGTTTCACCGTGTTCTCCCCGGCTTCACCTTCAAACCTGGAGCTTAGTATTGAGACTATACTAGTAGACAGTTAGTTGTTATTGCTGGTTAATGCTAATGTTTTGCTTTCGTTTTTTCGTTCTTTTTCTTAAAATGTTCATAGTATATATAGTGCCTGAGGGGGTGACTCCCTTGCCCCGGTCCCGCACACGGCCATTGTGCCCTATGGGGTTGCTGGTATACATACTTACCAGCTCTCCCACTGCAGGTGTTTCTTTGTTCCTGATGTTCCTATTCTCCGTGACCTGCTCTTTTTCCTTTCTTTCTCTTCTGTATTGTCTCTCACTTTCTTTAGTGACCTGTCCGAGTCTCCTGCTATCCTGTACTGTGATACGATTTGATGTCTGCCCCAGGTACACTTAAATTTGCCTCTATCAATGCCAAAGGTCTTAACATCCCTGAGAAGAGGTCCCATTTATTTCGGACACTGCGGTCGGACGGAGTAGATGTGGCTCTGATACAGGAGACACACTTTAAGATCTCTGCCCACAGGCCCTCTTTAGTAAATCATAGATTCCCCCTCGTTTACTACTCCAACAACCCCGAAAGTAAATCCAAGGGGGTCGCTATACTTTTTTCTAAAGCCCTACAAGTGACTGATGTCTCAGTCCATAAATTAGTTCCTGGGAGATTGTTGGTGGTCCAATGCAATATATTTTCTCAGGCGTACACTCTCATAGCCCTCTATGCTCCAAATCAGGGCCAACTGTCCTTTTTCCGTTCCCAACTTCCCCGGCTTGAAGCCCTCATGACAGGTATTGTTGTTTTGGGAGGCGACTTAAACTGATCCATGGACCCCTCCATTGACACCTCCCCGCCAGCCCCTAAATTCTCTGAACGAAAACATAGGTTAGGAAGGTCTTCCACGAATTTCAACTTGCTGACTCTTGGAGGGTCACACACACCGCTGACAGAGACTTCTCATTCTTCTCGCACCCACATCAGGTTTACTCACATCTAGACTACTTGTTTCTGAGCCATAAACTCCTCCCCTTAATAGTGGACGCCTCCATTGGCTCCATTACTTGGTCAGACCATGCCTCGGTATTCTTGTCTCTCTCAGTCCCCTCCCGATCCCCCGGCCCTTGGACCTGGCGCTTTAATGAATCCCTCCTATATGATGAGTATTGCAAATCTGAACTAGATAAGGCATTATCTGTAACGATACAGGGGAATTATCCAAAATTACGGTCTGGGAGGCCCACATATGTGTTATACGGGGTAAATTGATCCAATTAGGCTCTTTTGTGAAGAAAAATAGACTGGCCTTAACCACCGCATTGTTGCATAAAATCCATTCTTTGGAGGCCCGCCATAAATCCTCCCTGTCTCCCTCCGATTTGGTGGATCTGTTCGAAGCCCGGACGCACCTCCGGAAAATCCTCAATAACAAAACCCAGGCCTCCCTGCATAAATGTAACAGCAAATACTATAAGTGGGGAAATGAGCCAGGACGCTTGTTAGCACAGGCACTTAGATCCCAGAGAATGGCCTCTTATCCCCTCTATGAAAAATAGCGCGGGCTCCGTATGCTTTAAGACACCGGAGATAGCAGCGTGCTTTAAAAATTATTATAACACCTTATATAATCTAGGTGATCCCTCTCCGACCCACGATTCCCTTTCTAATATGTTGAGATCCAGGAAATACTTAGCTAAAGTGGCGCTCCCTCAGTTGTCACTCTCTGACTGTGACTCCCTGGAAGCACCCTTTACCTTAACTGAGGTTGAACAAGTTATCTCCTCCACGCCCTTACGTAAAAGTCCGGGCCTGGGCGGTTTTACCGCCATTTATTATAAGACGTTTAAAGAGACTCTCGCCCCTAGATAATTACAGGCCTTTAACTCCATCTCAGCTGATACACATTTCTCACGTCAGTCCCTGGAGGCTCAAATTACTGTGATTCCTAAACAAGGGACGGACCCCTCAGTGTGTTCCAGTTACAGGCCCATTTCTTTGCTTAATGTGGATCTCAAACTTTTTGCGAAATTGATGGCTCTTAAGGGCCCTACACACTAAAAGATTATCTGTCTGATTGGAAAGACAATCTGGCAATGTCTGGGAGCAAATGGCAATTGACTATTTGCTCTCAAACATTGGAAAACAGACAAAAATGGACTTTAAGACAAATTGGTTAAGTTTGTTTCATTAAACCAATTTATCTGAACTGTTTTTGTTCATTTTCTTGATTTTGGGAGCAAATTGTTGATTGTCATTTGCTCCCAGCCATTGCCATATTTTCTTTCCAATCAGCCAGATTGGACAGATAATCTTTAAGTGTGTAGGGCCCTTAAGCTTGAACAAGTTTCTCACTTATTCACAGTGATCAGGTGGGCTTTGTCCCGGGCCGTGAAGCAAAAGATAATACGACAAAGATCCTCAACCTTATACATCAGGCCTCTAACAGTAGGACACCTACTGTGTTGCTGTCTACAGACGCCGAAAAGGCCTTTGACAGAGTCAATTGGGACTTTATGAGGGCGGTACTGGAGCACATTGGGTTGGGTCCACAAGCCCTCCACAGGATATTATCCCTCTATACACGGCCATTGGCTCGAGTGCGGGTTAATGGGATTCTTTCTGACAACTTTACTTTAAGTAATGGAACGAGACAGGGCTGTCCCTTGTCCCCCCTGATTTTCGTTCTTTGTATCGAAGCCTTGGCTAGGGCTATTAGAGCGAATGATTGCATTAAAGGGCTTCAAGTAGGTGACATGGAATACAAACTTGCTATGTTTGCAGACGATCTGCTGACAGTCGTCACACAACCCACCCACTCACTCCCTCACCTCATGTGTGAATTGGACATCTTTCGTTCACTTTCCGGTTTTAAAGTCAACACATCCAAATCCTATGCCCTTCATATTTCAACATCTCATATGATTTTAACTTTTTTGAAATCCACTTTCCCATTTATATGGAGAGATTCCCACATCACGTACCTAGGAGTCCAGCTTCCCAGCGATTTATTGCATCTGCTGTCCCTGAACTTCTACCCTATTCTCCAAGCCATTAGAAATGACTACTGCAGATGGCAACACCATAATCTTTCATGGCTAGCCAGAATTAATGTTGTAAAGATGAACACATTACCCAAATTGCTCTATCTCCTCCAGACTTTACCAATCCGAATCCCAGATTCCTGGTTCCAGACCGTAAGATCCTTGATCCAACAATTTATTTGGCGCCGTAAGAGGCCCAGAATTGATAGATCAGTCCTGACTCGCCCGCCTAAAAAAGGTGGATTTCAACTCCCAGATATTAAAAACTTTTACAATGCAATCCTCTTGAATAGGGTCTTGGACTGGACCAGGAGTCGGGAGGTTAAACAATGGGTGGTCTTGGAAGGCCTATATGTTAATCTATACCCTGAAATTTTTCCTTGGCTCCCGACCTTACCCAAACTTCCGCAACCCCACCCTACTATTTCTCCTACGCTCTCCTTTTGGAGAGGGATAAGACGTCGACCGTCCCTCTCCTCGGTCTTTGGCCCCCTAACTTCCTTTTTGAGTAACCCGGCTTTCCCACCTGGCCTCTCCCTTGTCTATTACCAAAACTGGGCGCTGGAGGGACTTTTCAGAGTAGGTCAGCTAGTTCAACCATCCGGGGTTAAGCAATTTTCAGATATTCCAGCAAAATGGGAGATCCCGCAGGCTGATTTCTGGAAGTTCTTACAGGTTCGACACTTCCTATATATGGATAATATATACCGGCAAGCATCCCGGGAGCTGACTCCATTTGAAAGGATGTGTGTTGCGCCCCAGAACCCCGTACACATGGTGTCCACCTTGTATAGACTCCTGTATGCATCTGACTCCTTGGCCCCTCCTCCTTTCACCCAGAAATGGGAAAGAGATCTGAACATCTCACTCTCAGACAGGGAATGGGACTCTATTTTTCTTAAAGCCCATGGGAGTTCCATATGCATACAGGTCAGAGAAACGCAATATAAGATTCTGATGAGATGGTACAGACACCCTATCCTCCTACACGCCATTTCTCCATCTATCTCACCTGCCTGTTGGAGATGTCATAAAGATTTAGGCTCTTTGTTACACATCTGGTGGACCTGTCCCCTTATTAAAACTTTTTGGGGTGATGTAATTTCCATTTCCAGTATTATCCTTCATGCTCCTGTCCCATGTGACCCGGCCATTTGGTTGTTGATCCATTCCACTACCCCACTCTCTACCTATAAGTCATCTCTACTACGACACCTTGGCAATGCCGCCCGGGCAGTAATTCCCACTCTGTGGATGTCCTCCAATCCTCCTACGTGGCATACCTGGTTCTCCAGACTGGATTATTATATGAATATGGAAGATATATTACTGAGTGCTGCGGATAGACGGTCTGAGTTTATTGCTATATGGCTGCCTTGGATAGAATAGAAGACCTCTGAGGCGTACAAGACCCATATTTCTTCTGCAAAATGAGATGAGAATCTATTTGTCATTTGTCTCGGGTTTGCATATTTGAATATATCTGTTCTTTTCACACATCCTTTCCTTCTCTTCTTTGCATTCTCGGCTCGGTCACCTTTTTCTCTGTTATTTTCTTTTTTCCATCCTGTGTCTGTTTTCTTCTAATGGCTCCTGTCTCAAAAAATGTTAGTGCAGATGTAATGTTAGTTACCGGTGAGTAAAATCTTATTTTCTCTAACGTCCTAGTGGATGCTGGGGACTCCGTAAGGACCATGGGGATTATACCAAAGCTCCCAAACGGGCGGGAGAGTGCGGATGACTCTGCAGCACCGAATGAGAGAACTCCAGGTCCTCCTCAGCCAGGGTATCAAATTTATAGAATTTTGCAAACGTGTTTGCCCCTGACCAAGTAGCAGCTCGGCAAAGTTGTAAAGCCGAGACCCCTCGGGCAGCCGCCCAAGAAGAGCCCACCTTCCTTGTGGAATGGGCTTTTACAGATTTAGGCTGCGGTAGTTCCACCGCAGAATGCGCCAGCTGAATAGTGCTACAAATCCAGCGCGCGATAGTTTGCTTAGAAGCAGGTGCACCCAGCTTGTTGGGTGCATATAGAATAAACTGCGAGTCAGTTTTCCTGACTCCAGCCGTCCTGGAAACATACATTTTCAGGGCCCCGACTACATCCAGTAACTTGAAACTCCAAGTAGCCGCAGGCACCACAATAGGTTGGTTCAAGTGAAAAGCTAATACCACCTTCGGGAGGAACTGAGGACAAGTCCTCAATTCTGCCCTATCCATACGGAAAATCAGATAAGGGCTTTTACAGGACAAAGCCGCCAATTCTGACACACGCCTGGCCGAAGCCAGAGCCAACAGCATAACCACTTTCCACGTGAGATATTTCAAATCCACAGTCTTAAGTGACTCAAACCAATGCGAATTTAGGAACTCCAAAACCACATTGAGATCCCAAGGTGCCACTGGGGGCACAAAAGGAGGCTGAATATGCAGAACTCCCTTAACAAATGTCTGTACTTCAGGCAGTGAAGCCAGTTCTTTCTGGAAGAAAGTCGACAGAGCCGAGATCTGGACCTTAATGGACCCCAATCTGAGGCCCAATGTCACAGCTGCTTGCAGGAAATGCAGGAATTGACCCAGTTGAAATTCCTCCGTTGGGGCCTTCTTGGCCTCACACCAAGCAACATATTTCCGCCAAATGCGGTGATAATGTTTTGCGGTGACATCCTTCCTGGCCTTGATCAGGGTAGGGATGACTCCAGAATGCCCTTTTCCTTTAGGATCCGGCGTTCAACCGCCATGCCGTCAAACGTAGCCGCGGTAAGTCTTGGAACAGACAGGGTCCCTGCTGCAGCAGGTCTTGTCTGAGCGGCAGAGGCCAAGGGTCCTCTGCAAGCATCTCTTGAAGTTTCGGGTACCAAGCTCTTCTTGGCCAATCCAGAACCACGAGAATAGTTTTCACTCCTCGCCTTCTTATTATTCTCAGTACCTTGGGTATGAGAGGCAGAGGAGGAAACACATAAACCGACTGGTACACCCACGGAGTCACTTGAGCGTCCACAGCGATCGCCTGACGGTCCATTGACCTGGCGCAATATCTTTTTAGCTTTTTGTTGAGGCGGGACGCCATCATGTCCACCTGTAGTCTTTCCCAGCGGTGTATCAGCATTTGGAAGACTTCTGGATGATGTCCTCATTCTCCCGGGTGGAGGTCGTGCCTGCTCAGGAAGTCTGCTTCCCAGTTATCCACTCCCGGAATGAACACTGCTGTCAGTGCTAACACATGATTCTCTGCCCATCGGAGAATCCTTGTGGCTTCTGCCATTGCCCTCCTGCTTCTTGTGCTGCCCTGTCTGTTTACATGGGCGACCGCCATGATGTTGTCTGATTGGATCAGCACCGGCCGGTTCTGAAGCAGTGGTCTTGCTTGGCTTAGGGCATTGTAAATGGCCCTTAGCTCCAGAATATTTATGTGAAGCGAAATCTCCTGATTTGACAACAGTCCTTGGAAATTTCTTCCCTGTGTGACTGCACCCCAGCCCTGAAGGCTGGCATCCGTGGTCACCAGGACCCAGTCCTGTATTCCGAATCTGCGGCCCTCTAGTAGATGAGCACTCTGCAGCCACCACAGCAGCGACACCCTGGTTCTTGCCGACAGGGTTATCCGCTGTTGCATCTGGAGATGGGACCCGGACCATTTGTCCAACAGGTCCCACTGGAAAGTCCTTGCGTGGAACCTTCCGAATGGAATTGCCTCGTACGAAGCCACCATTTTTCCCAGGACTCGTATGCATTGATGTACTAACACCTGTCCCAGTTTTAGGAGGTCTCTGACTAGAGATGACAACTCCTCGGCTTTTTCCACTGGAAGAAACACTCTTTTCTGGTCTGTGTCCAGAATCATTCCCAGGAACAGAAGACGTGTCGTCGGGACCAGCTGTGACTTTGGAATATTGAGAATCCAGCCGTGCTGTTGTAGCACTTCCCGAGAAAGTGCTACTCCCACTACCAACTGTTCCTTGGACCTCGCCTTTATCAGGAGATCGTCCAAGTACGGGATAATTAATACTCCTTTCTTGCGAAGGAGTATCATCATTTCGGCCATTACCTTGGTAAAGACCCTCGGTGCCGTGGACAACCCAAATGGCAGCGTATGGAACTGATAGTGACAGTCCTGTACCACAAATCTGAGGTACTCCTGGTGAGGAGGGTAAATGGGGACATGCAGGTACGCATCCTTGATGTCCAGGGAGACCATGTAATCCCCCTCGACCAGGCTCGCAATAACCGCCCTAAGCGATTCCATCTTGAACTTGAACCTTTTGATATAAGTGTTCAAGGATTTTAGATTTAAGATGGGTCTCACCGAACCATCCGGTTTCGGTACCACAAACATTGTGGAATAGTAACCCTTTCCTTGCTTGAGGAGGGGTACCTTGACAATCACTTGCTGTGAATACACTTTTTAAACAGCCACCAACTCCGCCTCCCTGGCAGAGGGAGTTGCCGGTAAGGCAGATTTTAGGAAACGGCGGGGGGGGAGACGTCTCGAATTCCAGCCTGTACCCCTGAGATATTACTTGAAAAAGCCAGGGATCCACTTGTGAGAGATCCCACTGAGCGCTGAAATTCCTGAGACGGGCCCCCACCGTACCCGGGTCCGCCTGAGCAGCCCCAGCGTCATGCTGTGGACTTACCGGACGCGAGGGAGGACTTCTGCTCTTGGGAACTAGCTGTGTGTTGCAGCTTTTTTCCTCTACCTTTGCCTCTCGGCAGAAAGGATGAGCCTCTAGCCCTCTTGCTTTTCTGGGGCCGAAAGGACTGTACCTGATAATACGGTGCTTTCTTTGCTGTGGGGTAGCCTGTGGCAAAAAGGTCGATTTCTCAGCAGTAGCTGTGGACATGAGGTCCGAAAGACCCTCCCCAAACAGTTCCACCCCCTTATAGGGCAAAACTTCCATGTGCCGTTTTGAGTCGGCATCACCAGACCATTGCCGAATCCATAACCCCCTTCTGGCGGCAATGGACATAGCGCTTATTTTTGATGCCAGCCGGCAAATATCCCTCTGTGCATCACGCATGTATAAGACTGCATCTTTTATATGCTCAATCGTCAGCATAATATTGTCCCTATCCATGGTATCAATATTATGCGACAGGGAATCTGACCACGCAGCAGCAGCACTGCACATCCAAGCTGATGCAATCGCTGGTCGCAATATAATGCCTGTGTGTGTGTAGATAGCTTTTAGGGTAGTTTCCTGCTTCCTATCAGCAGGCGCCTTCAGGGCGGCCGTATCCGGAGACGGTAGTGCCACCTTCTTTGATATGCGTGTCAGCACCTTATCTACCCTAGGGGGTGTTTCCCAACGTGACCTATCCTCTGGCGGGAAAGGGTACGCTGCCAATAACCATTTAGAAATTATCAATTTCTTATCGGGGGAAGTCTACGCTTCCTCACACACCTCATTTAATTCCTCAGATGCAGGAAAAACTACAGGTAGCTTTTTCTCACCAAACATAATACCCTTTTTTGTGGTACCTGGGGTATTATCAGAAATGTGTAAAACATTTTTCATTGCCTCAATCATGTAACGGGTGGACCTATTGGAGGGTACACTAGTCTCATCGTCGTCGACACTGGAGTTGGTATCCGTGTCGACGTCTGTATCTGTCACCTGAGGTAGCAGGCATTTTGAAGCCCCTGATGACATTTGAGACGCTGGAACAGGCACAAGCTGAGTAGCCGGCTGTTCTATGTCGTCAAACCTTTTGTGTAAGGAGTTGACACTTTCACATAATTCCTTCCATAAGTCCAACCACACAGGTGTCGACCCCGCAGGGGGTGACATCACATTCACAGGCATTTGCTCCGCCTCCACATCATTGTCCTCCTCATACATGTCGACCCAGCAGTACCGACACACAGCAGACACACAGGGAATGCTCTTACAGTGGACAGGACCCCACAAAGCCCTTTGGGGAGACAGAGGGAGAGTATGCCAGCACACACCAGAGCGCTATATATCACAGGGATATCACCTATAAAAGTGTTTTCCCCTTATAGCTGCATAATATATTTATACTGCGCATAATATATTTATACTGCCCCCCCTCTCTTTTTTACCCTTTTCTGTAGTGCAGGACTGCAGGGGAGAGCCAGGGAGTGATCCTTCCAGCGGAGCTGTGAGGGAAAATGGCGCCAGTGTGCTGAGGGAGATGGCCCCGCCCCTTTTTCGGCAGGCTTTCTCCCGCTATTTTAATATATCTGGCAGGGGTTAATATACACCCATATAGCCCCTGGGGCTATATATGGTGCCAGTTTGCCAGCCAAGGTGTTAATATTGCTGCTCAGGGCGCCCCCCCCCAGCGCCCTGCACCCATCAGTGACCGCAGTGTGTGGTGTGCATGAGGAGCAATGGCGCACAGCTGCAGTGCTGTGCGCTACCTTGGAGAAGACAGAAGTCTTCAGCCGCCGCTTTTCCGGACCTTCTTGCTTCTGGCTCTGTAAGGGGGACGGCGGCGCGGCTCCGGGAACGGACGACGAGGTCGGGTCCTGTGTGTGATCCCTCTGGAGCTAATGGTGTCTAGTAGCCTAAGAAGCCCAAGCTACCACCACTTAGGTAGGTTTGCTTCTTCTCCCCTTAGTCCCTCGGTGCAGTGAGCCTGTTGCCAGCAGGTCTCACTGAAAATAAAAAACCTAAAATATACTTTCTTTCTAGGAGCTCAGGAGAGCCCCTAGTGTGCATCCAGCTCAGCCGGGCACAGAAATCTAACTGAGGCTTGGAGGAGGGCCATAGGGGGAGGAGCCAGTGCACACCAGGTAGTCCTAAATCTTTCTTTAGAGTGCCCAGTCTCCTGCGGAGCCCGTCTATTCCCCATGGTCCTTACGGAGTCCCCAGCATCCACTAGGACGTCAGGGAAAAAACTGTTACAGCAGCTGGGAGAGTTACATGAAATGAGGAGCTGGTGCAGCTGGTTAATAAGCTGGAGGAAATCACAGGAACTATACAGCAGCTGCAGCAAATAGAGAGTCAAAAGTTATCATAATGCTGATTCCATGGACCTGTGTGAGGCTGGCCAGGATGCTGATGCAAAGGAGATCCAAGCTGGTGGTGAAGGAAACCTGCAGAGTTCCAGCTTAGATGTGGAAAGCTGTGAAGGTGGCTCTCTAGGAGAAGGTAGATCTGATGGTGGGTGACCAAGTGCCAGATGTGGAAGCTTCTAGGTACACATTGTGGATCTGGTGGTGGCTGTGGTCTCTCGGTCTGGTCTAGGATTGGCCATCAACTATTGATGATCATGAATCATTGATGGTTTATACCTGATGATAACTAGTTTTACCATCAAAGGCAGAGAGCCAGGTAGTTACCCGCCATCGATAGTAGCTGTGAAGATACTGGGTTCCAAATCACTCAGGCACAGTGGTAAATGAAAAACCAACAGTGGTTTATTGAACAGTATGGGCTATAAACAGCTCAGCACACCTCTGTAATCCAATTCCACGTGACAATTCCCACCACAAACTCCTGACAGAACATCACTTCTTAGTCAAGGAGCATAGAATCTCTTTCAGCTCTCTGGTTAGCTCTACTTATAGCCCCAGAAGCTTCATATTACATGGAGTGTGTGTGACTTCTTTGTCTAAGGATCTTACAGCATTGGAATACAATACATATTCTAATCAAGGTGATTACATCAGCCAGAGAGCAACCATGTCTGGTCAGCTCACTGTCGGACAATAGGGAGTAAACAAAAAGGGACAATGGTACCTTATATGACTCACCCTTTGAGTGTCCACTGTGGTGGTAGTAAACAATAGAAAACTAGGTCTAACTTGAATACATTATCTAAAGGGTAACAGATAACGTAACACAATTGCATATATTAACAATATTAAGGTTGATTTAAACAATATTGGGTGAGCAGTAATGGACATGTTATGTAGAATGAGGAAATAGATGAATTGAATGTATAGGGATAAAAGTACATATTTGACATAAGAAAATAAGATTTTACTCACCGGTAAATCTTTTTCTCGTAGTCCGTAGTGGATGCTGGGAACTCCGAAAGGACCATGGGGAATAGGGGCTCCGCAGGAGAACGGGCACAACTAAAAGAAAGCTTTTAGACTACCTGGTGTGCACTGGCTCCTCCCACTATGACCCTCCTCCAAGCCTCAGTTAGGATACTGTGCCCGGAAGAGCGTACACAATAAGGAAGGATTTTGAATCCCGGGTAAGACTCATACCAGCCACACCAATCACACCGTATAACCGGTGATACTATACCCAGTTAACAGTATGAAACATAACTGAGCCTCTCAACAGATGGCTCATAACAATAACCCTTTAGTTAGGCAATAACTATAACTATGTACATGGGCGACTGCCGTGATGTTGTCTGATTGGATCAGAACCGGCTGGTTTTGAAGCAGGGGCCTTGCCTGACTTAGGGCATTGTAAATGGCCCTCAGTTCCAGAATATTGATGTGTAGGGACGACTCCTGACTTGACCAAAGTCCTTGGAAATTTCTTCCCTGTGTGACTGCCCCCCAGCCTCGAAGGCTGGCATCCGTGGTCACCAGGACCCAGTCCTGTATGCCAAATCTGCAGCCCTCCAGAAGATGAGCCGTCTGCAGCCACCACAACAGAGATACCCTGGTCCTTGGAGACAGGGTTATCAGCCGATGCATCTGAAGATGCGATCCTGACCACCTGTCCAAGAGGTCCCACTGAAAAATTCTTGCATGAAACCTGCCGAATGGAATTGCTTCGTAGGAAGCTACCATTTTTCCTAGGACTCGTGTGCAGTGATGCACCGATACCTGTTTTGGTTTCAGGAGGTCTCTGACTAGAGATGACAGCTCCTCGGCCTTCTCCATCGGGAGAAACACTTTTTTCTGTTCTGTGTCCAGAACCATCCCCAGGAACAGTAGGCTTGTGGTAGGAACCAGCTGTGACTTTGGAATGTTTAGAATCCATCCGTGCTGTTGTAGCACTTCCCGAGATAGTGCTACCCCGACCAACAACTGCTCCTTGGACCTCGCCTTTATAAGGAGCTCGTCCAAGTACGGGATAGTTAAAACTCCCTTTTTTCGAAGGAGTATCATCATTTCTGCCATTACCTTGGTAAACACCCTCGGTGCCGTGGAGAGTCCAAACGACAGCGTGTTTTTATTGCTGCTCAGGGTGCCCCCCCCAGCGCCCTGCACCCACCAGTGACCGGAGTGTGAGGTGTGCATGAGGAGCAATGATGCACAGCTGCAGTGCTGTGCGCTACCTTGGTGAAGACTGAAGTCTTCTGCCGCCGATTTTCCGGACCTCTTCTGGCTTCTGGTTCTGTAAGGGGGGCGGCGGCGCGGCCTCGGGACCGAACATCAAGGATGGGTCCTGCGGTCGATCCCTGTGGAGCTAATGGTGTCCAGTAGCCTAAGAAGCCCAAGCTAGCTGCAAGCAGGTAGGTTCGCTTCTTCTCCCCTTAGTCCCTCGGTGCAGTGAGCCTGCTGCCAGCAGGTCTTACTGTAAAATAAAAAACCTAAAATATACTTTCTTTTCTAGGAGCTCAGGAGAGCCCCTAGTGTGCATCCAGCTCGGCCGGGCACAAAAATCTAACTGAGGCTTGGAGGAGGGTCATAGTGTGGAGCCAGTGCACACCAGGTAGTCTAAAAGCTTTCTTTAGTTGTGCCGAGTCTCCTGCGGAGCCGCTATTCCCCATGGTCCTTTCGGAGTTCCCAGCATCCACTAGGACGTCAGAGAAATGAGGCATAGCTATATTGTAACAGACCTCTCATTTCCTCACAGTAGCCATGGGCCAGATGTTATTTCCCATCATTTACAGACTTCTGTCGCTGCACCGAGATGCTAGGCTGTCAGCCAGTAGCCCTGCACCGCTCCGGCTCTTACATATAGTGTGCTGTTCCTGCTGGGAATGGGATGCCCCATCCACCTCACTGACGTGACAGGCTCAGCTGTCAGTCATGCAGCCCCTCTGCGCCCACTCTCTCCGTACTCATACATACATGCCTTTCTGGGAGTGTCTCGTCCTGGTCAGTGATGCAGCCCCACTGCACCCACTCTCTCCGTACTCATACATACATGCCTTTCTGGGAGTGTCTCGTCCTGGTTGTCAGTGAGACAGTGTCTCTGGCACAGCGGTGTAATCATGATGTGAGTGTGTGTGCTGGGTAGTGAGTACTGCTAGCAGCAAGTCTCACAGCTTAACTGCAGTGTAGCAGTGTGGTGGGTGTGGGAGAAGGGGGTTGCTACACCAATGAGTCAAGGAATGAAGTAGTTGGATGGGACTCACACAGCAGGTAGTGAAAAGCTTAAAAATGAGGAGTGGTTGGAAGGGGAAGGAGCTGGTAGGCTCAGAAGGGATTAGTGAGGGTAAGGACTCTCAAGAGAAATTGGAGTGGGATCCCACAGGTACCAAACTGGGTAAAGAGCAGCTTTTAGGAAGGAAATAGGTGAGCCAGACCCTGTGTTTGTCCCTTCTTTACCTCATGCGGGGTGGATCTTTGGACTCTCCACTTCCTGGGGAGTCTGGGTTCTTCTTGGCCACTGCAAAAGAAAAGAATTACCAGCGCTGGCTGATCATGTATGATTAATAGGTACTATACATCCGAAAGGATTAGCGAATTAAAAAACACATTATTCCACATGTAAAAAAAATAAAAAATAAAAATTGAGACATAAATTAAAAGTTAAAATATGCCACAATATGCCTGAGTTGATGATTTAGATGTCCACATCAACGGCTAATGACACTCAGAGAGGACCAATGTCACTGGAAATGTCCATCACTAGCAGTTCATGTGGACATCAGGCATATTGTGGCATATTCTAATTTTTAATAATTTATTTCTCAATGTTATTAATTTTTTTTTTTTTTTGTGTGTGTTTTTACATGTGGAATAACTGTGGTTTTAATTCACTAAGCCTTTCGGATGTATAGTACCTATTAATCATACATGATCAGTCAGCGCTGGTAATTCTTTTCTTTGGCTGTATATTTATCCACCAGGGGATTTACCACCCCTCTTACCAGCTGCTATTGACAGCGCTCCCCCTCTCTCTCCTTGGCAACTACCTGGTGGTTCTGTGGTCATCTCAGGCCATGAACCTCCCAGATAAACATGACATGGTCATGGAGATGGTCCTGGGCTCTGTGAAGTAGGTGGAACAAGCAAAGTTGTGTCCCTTCTGAAAGGGCAATGGTGGACATTGTGAATGGTGAAGGGTAGGTTTTTGTCGACAAAGAGGGTTATGCCATATATAGCAGAAGCATGGGTCCTCAGCCTATATGATGTGCCACCATTAATGTGGACACTGTCTTGTCCGACCAAGCTTGATTTATGGGCTTTGTCATTTTTTTAAGCAGGATAAAGGCTGATTTTTTATATTTCTGCAGTAGACTAGAATAAGCCCAGACAGTCCCACTTCCATTATACCACCTGAATGTGACGGTCAGTGACCACCGTGCCATCACTTACCTGTATGCTTACACAAAACAGAATGATGGAACACTTACACGGTTTCTTTACATCTTCTGGGGTCCACTCCGAGATTAGACATTATGGCGTAATTACTCAGACGGGAATATAAAACAGAATAAAAATAAAAGATTTAATGCAATAATTAGATGCAAACAAAAGCTTTTATTATGAAATACAGGGGAGTATCCGCACCATATAGATGTAACATACAACAAACCACTGAAGATGGAACCCGGGTGACTCTAATGCACATGATAATGTACAGGGTATATATGGATAGGATCTTGTATCAGAAAACACTCAGCACTCCTTATCAAGATGAGTGTCTGCAACAAGTTAGGCAAACTAGAAGTGAAAACACGTTCCAATGGCCGCCATATTGTCGTGCAGCAATACAGATTGTGGAAACTGGTATTAGACATCCACATTTACACAAAGCACAAGATACAAAATAAACAGCAGAAAAAAGACCTAAGCATTTGGGATGAGTTATTTAGGAACTAAATATACAGATGGGTCCTCCGTTATCTTGGCTGGCTGAGGCGTTAGTCGCGATCAGGCATACGCAGCGTACCTGGGTGCAAGGAGGCGCGCCTAGTCGTAGGAAGGCACACAGAGCGTTTGGCGTTACCTTTGAGTGTAATACCGAAGATCATCCACCAGATGTCGCTTTTTTAAATCACCAATGCGCAAGCGTGTGGTCTCCATTAAAATACAATACTGAACTACAGCGTAAGAACTACTTTACTGGTGCATCTCATTACTCTACATTATGCTACAGTATGTCATAAAGTCTATAACAGTATATACAGTACAGGTGCAAATAGTACAGCACATACAGATGCAAACGAACGTGTTACAGATACAGTATGGTCTATTGATGTTAGGGATATGCGAGTGTCCAAATCCTGTAGTATTAAGTATAATAGGGAGAGATAAAAGCTCCTCCCTAAGTTTCTGGATGCCAAATCCCTGTGTGTATAGTTTATACAGACGCAAATTAACGTTTTAAAACACTTGTGTATGCAGACACAACTAATGTGTGAAAGGAATAATGTAGCTCATTGACTTTACAGTATGTACAGTGCATAAAATGAGCGTCCGAGTCCCCTAACGGCATAAACAAACACCAATGGGGAGGAATCGCTCTTTGCAGTACTTTTACACATGAACTTGAGAATCTTCCATGCAGTGCTGTGGGCTAGCGATGAAGGCTCCGGTCTGCCACGCTGAGAGTCCCGGGTTCGATTCCCAAAGTGTCAATTTTTTTTGTGTTCCAGTGACATTCACTTTATTATTTTTTCTGTGTAATCCATTGTAAAGCATTCAACAGAAGGGTGCACACAGGTTTCCCACAAATCGGGGTAAATCTGCAGGAGTGACTCATTCACTATCTAAAATACACAGCAGTAATGAGCACGTATAGACATAACAGTAGATATAAATTAGTGTATTCTGACGCAACTAACTGTTCGAGCAACACAGTACTGTAGATCGTCGGCGTTAGAGAATCTATGTTGTACATTATAAGCTGTTCCTGCTAATTAGTACTCTAATAGAAAAAACTGTACAGAGATACTAAGGACAGTGATTGGGCATCCAGGAACTTAGGGAGGAGCTTTTATTTCTCTCCATTATACATAGAAAGATTAAACTTGCCACTCTACGTTACAAGCTGTTCGTGCTATTTAGTACACTACTAGTGTACTAAATAGCACGAACCCCATCACAACAGTTGCCCAGATCAAGAACACTCTCCAGGAGATAGGTGTATATGTGTCAAAGTCAACAATCAAGAGAAGACTTCACAAGAGTGAATATAGAGGGTTCACCACAAGATGTAAACCATTGGTGAGCAATAAAACAGGAAGACCAGATTAGAGTTTGCAAACAACATCTAAAAAAGCCTTTACAGTTCTGGAACAACATCCTATGGACAGATGAGACAAATATCAACTTGTACCAGAGTGATGGGAAGAGAAGAGTATGGAGAAGGAAAGGAACTGCTCAGGATCCAAAACATACCACCTCATCAGTGAAGCATGGTGGTGGTAGTGTCATGGCGTGGGCATGTATGGATGCCAATGGAACTGGTTCCTTTGTATTTATTGATAATGTGACTGCTGATAAAAGCAGCAGGATGAATGCTGAAGTGTTTTGGGCAATATTATCTGCTCATATTCAGTCAAATGCTTCGGAACTCACTGGAAGGCGCTTCACAGTGCAGATGGACAATGACCCGACGCATACTGCGAAAGCAACCAAAGCGGGTTTTTTTAGGCAAATAAGTGGAATGTTATGCAATGGCCAAGTCAATCACCTGACCTGAATCCGATTGAGCATGCATTTCACTTGATGAAGACAAAACGGAAGAGAAAATGCCCCAAGAACAAGCAGGATCTGAAGACATTTGCAGTAGAGGCCTGGCATAGCATCACCAGGGATGAAACCCAGCGTCTGGTGATGTCTATGCGTTCCAGACTTCAGGCTGTAACTGACAAAAGGATTTGCAACAAAATATTAAAAAGTAAAAGTTTGATTTAGGATTCTGGAAACAAAGGAAGAAACAAGAGAGCGACTATGGTGTAGTATTTTTCAATCAGTTTTGTCTAGTGATGAGCGGATTCGGTTTTACTCGGATCTCAAAACAGAATCTTATTGGCTATACAAAACACATGACATCTGTAAGCCAATAAGATGCCGTTTTGAGAACAGAGTAAAACCGAATCCGCTCATCACTAGTTTTGTCACACACAAGATTATAGCGTACGGATTACGGCTTGACACATGGCGTATCAGTCCCCCATTCTTTAGTCCAGGTTACTACTGGGATCTAAATGCTGCTAGGAGACACAAAGAATCGCTATATAGCGTAGTATATTTCCGTATGTGGGATTAAATTCAGTTATCACAAAATTTATATGCGTACCAGATAAATAAATATTTGCATATCAGTATGGATATTGTATCCAGGTCTTCATCTAGGAGATGGTAATCAGATCGCCCTTGGAAAATATGTCAAAGCTCAATTCACGAAACACTGATCCGGGCTGCGACCACATTAAGTAGTAAAGTATTTTTTGTTGAACTGGACGAGCGCACTGATCTGATTTACAATATTTGATTTAGGATTGTTTAGTTTGTACCATTACTTTTGGTCCCTTAAAAAGTGGGAGGCACATATAAAAACCATTTTAATTCCTACACAGTTCACCTGATTTGTATGTAAATACCCTCAAATTAAAGCGGAAAGTCTGCAGTTAAAGCACATCTTGTTTGTCTAATTTCAAATCCATTGTGGTGGTGTATAGAGCCCAAAATATGAGAATTGTGTCGATGTCCCAATATATATGGACCAGACTGTATATTGCATGACGCATAGGAGATAGGATTGACCCTTGAGGAACATTGCATGACAGTGATAATTATACTCCAGAAGATTTAAATGGTTCCGTGCTTGGGTAATGTCTAATATGTTCAACAAGAGCGGATTTATTTCTCTCACAGCATGAAAATGGCTTCTCACCTGTGAAATCGCTGATGTTTAACAAGAACTGATTTCTGTGCAAAACATTTCCCACACTCAGAACAGGAATACGGCTTCTCACCTGTGTGCCTTTTCTGATGTCTAACAAGAACTGATTTAGATGAAAAACATTTCCCACACTCAGAACAGGTATATGGCTTCTCACCTGTGTGACTTCTCTGATGTGTAACAAGATTTGATTTCTGTGCAAAACATTTCCCACACTCAGAACAGGAATACGGCTTCTCACCTGTGTGACTTCTCTGATGTATAACAAGACCTGATTTCTCTACAAAACATTTCCCACACTCAGAACAGGAATACGGCTTCTCACCTGTGTGACTTCTCTGATGTGTAACAAGATTTGATTTATATGTAAAAAAATTCCCACACTCAGAACATGGAAATGGCTTCTCACCAGTGTGACTTCTCTGATGTGTAACAAGATCTGATTTCTGTGTAAAACATTTCCCACACTCAGAACAGGAATACGGCTTCTCACCTGTGTGACTTCTCTGATGTGTAACAAGATTTGATTTATATGTAAAACATTTCCCACACTCAGAACATGGAAATGGCCTCTCACCTGCCTTAGCTGGCTGATGAGTAATACGGTTTGTGTTCTGTGTAAAACATTTGGCGTCTGTAGAACAGGGAAACTCTGTATCTAATCTCAGAGCTGTAATAGATGCACCAATATCAGAGTGATTTGGAGAACATTTCCCAGGATCAGGGGGATTAGTTGATAGAGCTGGATGTATAATTGGGGTAATGGGATTATCTCCTGGAGAATCCTGTCTACTGTCATTATCTGTTATGTCACAATCCAGGGATAACATTAGATGTACTTCTGAGATATTCCTGCTTGTGGGTCCATCTGCTGGAAATAAAATACAAAATATATATAAAATGAGCAGACAAGACCCAGGATGTAACAGGACACAATATATAATTCTATAACTGCCATTTTTTTTTACCTGTAATCAGTGCTTTTATGTTTATTAAAAAAACAAAAGATAGGATGCTTAGACTGGAGCTTGATCAACACTGAAGGCTCAAGTGGGATTACTAGAGGTGACACAGACGCTCATATGGCATTACTAGAGGTGACATGGAAGCTCATGGGGGATAATTAGAGGTGACATGGGCGCTTATGTGGGATTACTAGAGGTGACACAGATGCTCATGTGGGATTACTAGGTGA
Source organism: Pseudophryne corroboree (assembly GCF_028390025.1). NCBI lineage: Eukaryota > Metazoa > Chordata > Amphibia > Anura > Myobatrachidae > Pseudophryne > Pseudophryne corroboree. Next base: position 772,576 of record NW_026967538.1, on the reverse strand, counting down.
CGTGGGCGCTCATGTGGGATTACTAGAGGTGACGTGGGCGCTCATATGGGATTACTAGAGGTGACATGGAAGCTCATAGGGGATTATTAGAGGTGACATGGACGCTCATGTGGGATAACTAGAGGTGACACGAGTGCTCATGTGGGATTATTAGAGGTGACATGGGCGCTCATGTGGGATTACTAGAGGTGACGTGGGCGCTCATGTGGGATTACTAGGAGGTGACATGGATGCTCATTTGGGATTACTAGAGGTGACATGGACGCTCATGTGGGATTACTAGAGGTGACACAAACGCTCATGTGGGATTACTAGAGGTGACACAGACGCTCATGTGGGGTTACTAGAGGTGACATGGATGCTCTTGGGGGATTATTAGAGGTGACATGGACGCTCATGTGGGATTACTAGAGGTGACATGGATGCTCTTGGGGGATTATTAGAGGTGACATGGACGCTCATGTGGGATTACTAGGAGGTGACATGGACGCTCATGGGGGATTATTAGAGGTGACACGGACGCTCATTTGGGATTACTAGAGGTGACATGGGCGCTCATGTGGGATTACTAGAGGTGACATGGACGCTCATGTGTGATTACTAGAGGTGACATGGACGCTCATGTGGGATTACTAGAGGTGACATGGACGCTCATGTGGGATTACTAGAGGTGACATGTGTCAAAGTCAGAAAAATGTCTCTATGCACGTTGCCATATTTGCACCGCACACTGGTCCATGCTGCGCATGCGTGCGCTTTCCCGTGTCTGCGCATACCCGCTAGTGCGTGCACCCGCTCGCACGGTATGTGTATTTACGGTAAAGAGTATGTAGTCGTAGCGTGCGACTCAGTCGTTACAAATGTTCACAATTAATGTAGTTTATAGATCATGGTCCCTTTGATAGATTCTGAAAGTTTGGTTAATATAGAATGTCCCTGAACGGAGGAATCCCTCTTTGTATTGTGCGAAGGGTCTAACAGGAGTCAGACAGTGGTATTTGGTACCTATCGGAAGAGTATTTAAATAGCAATATTCCGGTGTTGGTTTGGAGCGGATTAATCGCTCGTGCGAATAGTTATGGACATAACAAGTTATGTCTATTTTCTATTATCATTTGTTCTTACTTAGTCATGCATCAGTGGGTCTCAAATAGCTCTTTGACCTCAGAGATCCCCCAAACAATAGTTTGCATGTTAAGAGGGCCTCATATCTACACATGCATAAGGTAATCACAAGAATAGTAATTGAAGATCAATTGTACTCCAAATCAGTATCTTTCCCGCAGACGGAGTGCAATAGCCTTTAATTACACTGAGCTTTGAGACTCAATGGAGAAGACCAACACCTGTGTTTACAAATGGGGCTGGATTTGTATACAGGAAAATAAGGGCTGAGACGTCATTGTCTCAATTGAAAGTGGACATCATGAATATAGAGCAGAACCCAGACAGGATTCTGTTTTGTATTCGCCAAACAATAGCTCTCCAGAAGACAGGAATGTGCTGGTCATCACCCATTGTGTTACATAACTTAGGCCACTGATACAAGACAGTTTACCTGTATGAATCAACCTATGACCTTTGTTATAATGCGAAGCCGAATTCCTGCGTCCAATGGACAGTGAGACTGTAGGGACCATTAGATTGCATTGTGTGTGGGGCATAAATAGGCAGGCCGACCATATCCAAACTGACTCTCTCATCAACGGTTATCTGCTGATAATCGGGAGCTGGATATCGAGGCGCATGCGATCGTTCCCCCTTTGTGCGTAAGTACTCTCTCCGTAATCATTGTCTTTCTGTGAGCCAATTTCTCTCATCTCTCTCCGTCTCTCTCTCTCTCTCTCTCTCTCTCTCCCTTCTCCTTTCTCTCATATCTCCCCTAGACTAGTATAGTATTGTTTTGTATTAGATAGTATTGTATTTTGGTTAGGAAGTCTCTGTTATATTGTAGTGTATCATATGTACTGTTATCCCCTTTTTACAAGTATATTAGATATAATACAGTTAATAGGCTTTGGACCCTAAACCAGTATCTGTGTATTTTCTATAGTGTTAAGTGTTCACTTGAGCGTCGGTGACGCACAAGCAGCTTTGTAGTTAGTCAGGTTACACAAGGTTGCACTTACACCCTGTATTCACATTAAGGTATATAGCATTCATCATTGTTAAAAGGTTTTAATATTAAGGTACAGTGCTGTGTGCGTCTGCACCGCTGGTGACCTCCTCGTGGTCTCGAGCGTACGCTTCGCTACAGCGAATCATTACTCTAGCCATAACCAATAACGTGTCCTGTGATCTCTGAGCCGTGAGCGAACGTGACGCTTGAGCGTCTTGCCTGCGGCTGAGCGATCGTTACGCAAATAGCGTACCCTTACGGTACTTCTTAAGTAAATAGCGTACAGTGTTCTTAGACTTCATAAAGTGTTTTATACGACAAAGGAATTCAGCATTGTCAATTGGGGGCGCGTCCTATCCTTCTCATATCTGCACTGGGTAGATCAGCAGACATTATCCCTCCAGCAAAGGGTGGGAGGTTGTCTCGCAGTTGCTGACGGGATAAGCGTCTGCTTTCGCTTAGATTAAGAGTGCTGAAGGAATCCGGGACCGGAAGTAAGAACAAAAACGCTTGTGTCTTTTAAAACTGTTTATTTCTCTTCTGTCTTGCATACACACGCACGCATACATATATCTGCATTTCTTTTTCAAAATTTCGTATATCACTATTCCTGTTTGCCAATTTTATAGTTGATAGGAAGTGCTAAAAGAGATTTGCTGTTATTTCATAGTAGAGGTAATAGTTAAAGTATAGAACAAACACGGTTTGTCTGAGATACGAGGCAGTCAGTGTGGATTGCGGTAGATGATCAGGGATCATTTACATTGATAAAAATATATTGTGTTACGGTGGATCTTTTCTTTGCGTACACGTGTCTATAACAAAGACTAGCGTACGCAATCCAAAGGCAGACGCATGCAGCGTACATTACGCAACGTAGCGTCTGGTTACGCCCACGTAGCTCAAACTGTGATAAAGTGAAGTAACGCAAAGGCGATAATTAACGCACAGCGGTAGATAACGCGACGCGGTAAATAACGCAAGTCTATTTTTAGTGTCTGAAATTTAGTTTAACAGATCCTGCTCCTAATTGGTAACACAGCTGGGCTAAAGACAAATTTCTGCGCAGAAATAGGAGTGGAAGCAAAAGTGTACATGTGTTGAGTGAGTGTGGTTTTGTATACATAAGTTCACATAACTTTAAGGTGGAACCAAAAGGAAAGCCGGGTACTCGTCAAGGGACATACGTGTAAGTGACATATACGGTGGCTAGGGAGGCATCCCTGGTTAAATAATATTTGAGCATTAGAGTATAGCGGACCATAAGGTAACAGACTAGGAGGTCATAAGGTAACAGACCAGGAGGTCATAAGGTAACAAGACCAGGAGGTCGTAAGGTAAAAGGTCCGCTATAAAGGTACAAGTGGCACAACGCCTGGGGCGTTGGTGCAAAACCCATATAGGCCATAAGCTCTTGCTGAAGGAATCGCGGCCGGAAACATCGATTCCATTAATCTCTCAGTACATAACAGGTAGTGCTTATGTACTGAACGATTGGACCGCACGTAATTGTGTGCAGTAGTTAGTAATCTGATCCAGTACCATTAGAGTACAGGGGTCACACACGCTATTTGTACATTCTGACGTGATTTGTGTAATTTTTTATTTTTAAGGGAAGTTCGCTGGTCACTCAGGAACTATCTAACAACCCCAACTTTACTGGAAAGAGTAAGTGTCCTTCGGGTAACCCTCATATGTTCCAGTAAACAGAAGGTCTTAGGGGCCCTGGGTTGGGTACAGCAGCTCTGGTTTACAGTGATTGCAGTACTGGCCAACGTGGGCGAGAAGTAAGTGGGGTACTTGGTAAACCACCACCGCCGGCCTGCCCAGGACATCTTGGTTTGTTTGTAAGGGTTCACTGAAGACCTTGATATAAAGATCAAAGGAGTAGTAAGCAAAGCCTGCAGATTATGGGGGCCAGTTGTTCAGGTAGGAGGCGATCAACCTTGGTTCAGGTTGATTCAGAGAACCGACCAGTCGGGTCGGCAAGATACATCATGTGTGAAGAATACGGAAGTCACACACAAGTTTTATGTGATGAATGGGAAAGAATGACTGTACATGATGGGGAGAAGTTCCCAAATATAGGCAGCTATAGCCCAGAAGTGTTACAAAATTTAAGGAGGAGGATAGGTCTCATTGAACCAACACAGAGACGAAGTAAACATTATGATTATTTGCAGTTAGGGCAACAGGAAGGTGAATTACAAAGAGATTCAATTAACTTTTCTGACTCTTATCTTGAGAGGGGAGACATGGCCGCAGAGAGAATTGTGATTGCGGAGAAAAGCACAGGGGTGAACAATATAAACGCTCTTAGCAACTGTAATATAGATAATAAGTGTAATAAATGTAACAATGATTATTGTAACACTGTTGAATGTACAGCTATTAACCTATGCAAGTTGCACCCCATGTCAAACTTCCCTCAGGAATACAAGCAAGAAAGTGAGCCCAGAATAATGTCGGCACCTCTTCCGGAAGCCATCCTACAAGCCATCCAGGTGGACACGACGCAGCTGGTAAAGGCCATAATCGAACCCCCTAACGGAGGGTCAGGTAAGGTCGTGTCCACAGGTACGTATAAGGTTCTATATCACACACAAGCCGATGTACCACATATTGTAAGATCAACGCAAGATGATGTAGTTGAGACTGATCCGGTCAGGGTGATCACAGTCCCCAATGGGAAGACTGACGATCAGGGAATCATTCCCGTCAAGGACAGTGCAATGCGCTGTCTCTGGTCCCGGACCGAATTGAGATCAATTGTGTCAGAATTTCCTGATCCTAGGAAAAATCTAGCAGCATGTCAAAGGTTTATTAAAGAACTAGGGAACGCCACAGAACCCACCAACAAAGAGTGGCGGACAGTGCTGAGGGCATGTTTGCCCACCAGTGTTGACCCTGCAAAATTCATTGCTGATTGTAAATTAGACACGGAGGTACTTTGTATGGAAGAACACAATCAGGAATGTATTAGGCAGATTAACCGACAGTTAGGAATATATTTCCCAGCTGCTGTCAAGTGGAATGACATTTTCTCCATAAGGCAAAACGAAAAGGAAAATGTTTCTAATTATTTCAATCGAGCACTGCAGATAATGGCTAGAAACACGGGGATCGCAGACATCAAGACAAATGCACAACATAAAGGAATAGCGGTTAAGGTATTAATGAATGGTTTAAAAGATGAATTAAAAACAAGGGTACAGACCACCAACCCAAACTGGAGAGAGATCTCGGTGACCGCACTAAGAGAGGCCGTCGTCAATCATGATCAGAATATCATCAGATACAGAGAGTCACAAAGAGATAAGTTAATGGCAGCAAAAATGCAGGCCCTAACCACAAGACCACCCCAACAAAAGCCCCACACCCCTGCGAGAAATCCAGATATGAAAGTCTGTTACAATTGCCATAAAAAGGGACACTTTGCAAGAGATTGTAAATCAAGAGAAAGACAACACCATAATCACGAAATCCAAGGATTCAGGGAGGTACAGGGGAAACGGTTGATGATGATGAGCATCCGAGCGTTTGAGGAGGCATCAAATCAACAAAAACCTCAGGTCATTGACATGTGGAGGAAGCCCAAGATTTGTTACCATTGTAGAAGAGAAGGGCATTATGCTAACAACTGTAACAGCCCACATAAAGTTAGACCCCCTAGACCAAGAAATGAGCAAAAGCTACAACACACACCATTATAATCAGAGATCAGATAGGAGGAATTTTGAGCCACACCCATGATAAGTAGTCAAGAAAGGTGATCATACGACGGATGGTAAGCCTGAGGTAACAATTAATAAAGTGGGAGGTCATTCACTGAAGACACAGGAATTACCAGGTTAAACATTGTAAATGTATTTGTGAAAAATGTTTTTTTTCTCTCTCTCTCTCTCTATCCCCATCTATGACGAGTATTGGTAAGAATTCACACAATGCATATCAACTTGGTCCTTGCAGAAGTCTACCAAACCCCAGCATAACCTCCGCCACAATGTATTTCTGGCCAGATACAGACAATGGAGTAATGCAGGTGCTGGTGGGGAGGGACTGCTCAAGGAGACCATTAGACACATAGATATGACAGCCTAATACAATGTTTTTCTAATGCTAACAATGTTTTCTTAAATGTTGACAATGTTTAAAAATGTTTTGTTTCTCTTTTCTTATTGATGGTTATTGTCGAGTTATGTAATGTATATATGCACATGAATTGTTCTCTATCTCTTTTGTTTTTTATTTTCTCTCTCTTCTCACTCATGTTTCCATGATTTAAAGATGGTATGTCATCCCTCAGTTGGACCAATGGTAATGCCAGATTTTTGCTCCACACAGAAAGATCGCTAGTTAGGAAGAAAGATTACATCACCAGAAGGTTCATTCGGAAGACTGAAGAGACAGCACCTTTTGAGAGGACAGCAGAACAAGAAGAACGACAAGACGAGAGAACTTATTATCGTAACAAGTTCTCTCCCCCTCAAACTGTTTTCTTATACCCCATTTACAAATTTCTTCTTTTCTCCTCCTGTAAGATGGACTTGCCCCAAGAGACTGTGATATGGATTTTCCCGTTAACCATGATGTTGACCAGAGCAGTCTGTTTCGGTGAGAGTACCAGTGAGGTCGAGAAAGGATCCAGAAAGGTCCTGATGACTGAGACGGAGGTGTAAATTTCCAATAGCAACCCAATCACCAAGCGAAGGCGAGTACCGGACACGATCTAACAACCATGTTATTTGTAAACATTTTGAAGGATTGTTAGCTGAAGAAAACTGTATCTGTAGGCTTTGTAACAATGTCATTGAAGATGGGTGTATAAAGAAATGCCAATCCAGTTTTAATATTCATATGGACCGGCATCCATTGAGTGACTATCACTCCTTAGTGGGTAATGTGTTAAACCAAACAGATTGTTGGGTATGCTCTCAAGTACCTTAGGGTCACAGCAAATCAGGGCTAGTACCATTTCCTTTAACGTTAGGGGAGGTACTTGAGCTAAGTGGTGGGAGACCGGTGGACCGGAGGTTTAATATCTCCAGCCCTCCTAGTTTGAAGCTCCACCAATACCATGTGGATAGGTCCCTCTTATGTTTTAATATCTCCAATCCTAGAAAACCGGGAAATTGGGAAGTGTCATGGAGTAACCACACCATGACCTTTTCACACAGAGCAGATAGAATGCCTACAGATACAGAGCTTGTACGCCACATAGCCAGTAGAGGAAAATCTTTCCGGTATCGGTATACCTTAGGAAATAGAATTACTAGAGTTGGAGAGGTATCACCAGGATACTGTGCACATATCGTACAAACTGATACGTGCATTAAGCAGATGGAAGAATTAGGGTCAGGAGATTTCACCTGGAAGGTTTGTAATATGGTCATGTCCTTCTCCGTCCCTTATGTTCTCCCCGATGATGCATATTTCATATGCGGGAGAAAGGCGTACAAATGGCTTGCCCCAAACTCTGAAGGATTGTGTTATATTGGAAAAGTATTGCCTGAAGTGATGACTGTTACACATGACAAAATGAAGGACATACACCGTGGTGCCCAAGCTCCTTATACTCACACTCATTACGAGCACCGAGTTAAAAGACAACTGTCAGAAAGGTTAGAGCATCCCGCCTCTGATCTTATCCATGAATCCACCGGGATTCAGGTTCTGGTAGCGTTAGATTTCACTCGCACCGCTCGAGGAGTGATGAATTATAGATACATTTCCGCACTCGCCAATTTGTTAGATAATATCACTGAAATGTATGATGATACGTTTAGATACACTGGAAGAGAACTTCAAGCCTACAAAACAGAACTAGTTCAGCATAGGATGGTTCTTAATTATCTTACAGCAGTAACAGGCGGATATTGTGTTACTTTGGCAACACAGTACGGCATAAAGTGTTGCACGTATATCACAAATAGCACCGAGGATCCGGTAGAGGTCATAGACCAAAAGATGGACGATATTCTGCAATTAAAGTGGGAATTTCGTCGAAAACACAATCTCACCCTTGCTGCTGTAGGTAATGAGCTGACTGGTTGGGTGTCATGGTTGAACCCGCGAAATTGGTTCTCCGGTTTGGGAGAGTGGGCTCAAGGAGTCATAATGGATGTTGGAAAGTTTCTACTTTGTATCTTGGGTGTCGTTATATCGATTGGATTGATATTTAGATGCGGGCAGGCTTTAATGAGGTGCAAACAAAGTACGAGAGTGATGAGCTTGAGGAGTGAGGAAACTGTAATTAACCTGGATTTGATTTATGACCCAATGATAGAAACCAGAATGTGATGAAAATGTGATTATACGGTCCGTTTCTTTCACCTGTTTTTCTGCTTTTCTCCAAGATACAAAGACCCCTTGGACGAGGAAGTCGACGAGACACTATACAGACAACAGACAAGCACCAAAGATGAAGTTTTGACAACCTATGATATGGACACTTGATGAACTTTGCCAAAGGATCCCCAGTTTCCCTAGAATTTTTAAAATCACGCTAGCCCAACATTTTTTTGTAAATCTGATGGCTCAGACAAAGCTACTTGCTCATGCCCAAGGAGCAATACAGCGCAAAGAAGACGACTTTCAACAGATACCGAACACAACTTCGACGACAGATGTACATTTCCCTGACATAGAATATCATTGCATTTTCCATAAGTGTTCTTTATCTTCATCTCTACAACCCTCAGGTAATGACACACATAGTCGATAGGGAATACAGGCACAGATATCAGCAACCACATACCTCCCCCATTCATGTATCATCAACTAAAATGTGCATCCCCATTTTGTTACAACCACAGCCGAAATGAGCTCGGTAGAGTTTGACAGCCCATCCACAGACCCTTAGTACGGGATAAGAAGGAATTCAAATGTATACTTCGCAATACCTCGAAGCTTGATTTACCACACGTACGGCACGATGATACATGACCCTCCAAACATGGACTCATACACACATGCTTCTGCTTTCTCACTAGGTCATACCCTCTTCACACCTACTCCATTCTTCTTCCTCTCCCCACCATGGAAATCAATTAACCCCTGACTTACATTTTTTTCTCCTTAAATATTTTGAGTGGCAGTTATTATTGACTGCCAAAGGGTGGACTGTCAAAGTCAGAAAAAAATGTCTCTATGCACGTTGCCATATTTGCACCGCACACTGGTCCATGCTGCGCATGCGTGCGCTTTCCCGTGTCTGCGCATACCCGCTAGTGCGTGCACCCGCTCGCACGGTATGTGTATTTACGGTAAAGAGTATGTAGTCGTAGCGTGCGACTCAGTCGTTACAAATGTTCACAATTAAGGTAGTTTATAGATCATGGTCCCTTTGATAGATTCTGAAAGTTTGGTTAAAATAGAATGTCCCAGAGCTGAGGAATCCCTCTTTGCATCGTACAAAGGGTCTAACAGGAATCATACAGCAGTGTTTGGTACCCATCGGAAGAGTATTTAATCAGCAATATTCCGGTGTTGGTTTGGAGCGTATTAATCGCTCGTGCGAATAGTTATGAACATAAGAAGTTTATGTCCATTTCTATTATTTACTCATACTCAGGTATGCGGCGGGAAACCCAGTTTCCCACCCACCTGAGCTGTTGGAAATCGTCACAGCCCACCTGTATGAATCACCCTATGACCTTTTGTTATGATGCAGGGCCGAATTCCTTCGGCCAATGGACAATGGGATTGTAGGGACTATGAGATTGCATTGTGTGTGGGGCATAAATAGGCAGGCCGACCATATCCAACTTCACTCTCTCATCAACGGTTATCTGCTGATAATCGGGAGCTGGATATCGAGGCGCATGCGATCGTTTCCCCTTGTGCGTAAGTGTTTCTCCGCAGTTATACTTGTCTTCCTGTGATATTGAGCCAATTTCTCTCGTCTCTCTCTCCCTTCTCCTTTCTCTCATATCTCCCCTAGACTAGGCTAGTATAGTATTTTATTATATTAGATAGTATTGTATTTTGGTTAGGAAGTCTCTGTTATATTGTAGTGTATCATATGTACTGTTATCCCCTTTTTACAAGTATATTAGATATAATACAGTTAATAGGCTTTGGACCCTAAACCAGTATCTGTGTATTTTCTATAGTGTTAAGTGTTCACTTGAGCGTCGGTGACGCACAAGCAGCTTTGTAGTTAGTCAGGTTACACAAGGTTGCACTTACATTAAGGTATATAGCATACATCATTGTTAAAAGGTATTAATATCAAGGTACAGTGCTGTGAGCGTCTGCATCGCTGGTGACCTCCTCGTGGTCTCGAGCGTCCGCTACGCTACAGCGAATCATTACGTTAGCCTTAGACAATAACGTGTCCTGTGATCACTGGGCCGTGAGCGAACGCGACGCTTGAGCGTCTCGCCTACGGCTGAGCGATCGTTACGCAAATAGCGTACCATTACGGTACTTCTTAAGTAAACAGCGTACAGTGTTCTTAGACTTCATAAGGTGTTTTATACGACAAAGGAATTTTACATTGTCAATACATTTAGGTAACACTGAGAGATCATGTGGGATTACTAGAGGTGACATGGGCTGTGCAGTAATATAACATCGCCTGTGCATACATTTAGGTAACACTGAGAGACCATGTGGGATTACTAGAGGTGACATGGACTGTGCAGTAATATAACATCGCCTGTGCATATATTTAGGTAACACTGAGAGATCATGTGGGATTACTAGAGGTGACATGGGCTGTGCAGTAATAGAACATCGCCTGTGCATACATTTAGATAACACAGAGATCATGTGGGATTACTAGAGGTGACATGGGCTGTGCAGTAATATAACATCGCCTGTGCATACATTTAGATAACACAGAGATCATGTGGGATTACTAGAGGTGAAATGGGCTGTGCAGTAATATAACATTGCATGTGCATACATTTAGGTAACACTGAGATCATGTGGGATTACTAGAGGTGACATGGGCTGTGCAGTAATATAACATCGCCTGTGCATACATTTAGATAACACTGAGAGATCATGTGGTATTACTAGAGGTGACATGGGCTGTGCAGTAATATAACATCGCCTGTGCATACATTTAGGTAACACTGAGATCATGTGGGATTACTAGAGGTGACATGGGCTGTGCAGTAATATAACATCGCCTGTGCATACATTTAGGTAACACTGAGATCATGTCGATTACTAGAGATGACATGGGCTGTGCAGTAATATAACATCGCCTGTGCATACATTTAGGTAACACTGAGAGATCATGTGGGATTACTAGAGATGACATGGGCTGTGTAGTAATATAACATCGCCTGTGCATACATTTAGGTAACACTGAGAGATCATGTGGGATTACTAGAGGTGACATGGGATGTGAGGTAATATAATATCGCCTGTGCATACATTTAGGTAACACTGAGAGATCATGTGGGATTTCTAGAGGTGACATGGGCTGTGCAGTAATATAACATCGCCTGTGCATACATTTAGGTAACACTGAGATCATGTCGATTGCTAGAGATGACATGGGCTGTGCAGTAATATAACATCGCCTGTGCATACATTTAGGTAACACTGAGAGATCATGTGGTATTACTAGAAGTGACATGGGCTGTGCAGTAATATAACATCGCCTGTGCATACATTTAGGTAACACTGAGAGATCATGTGGGATTACTAGAGGTGACATGGACTGTGCAGTAATACAACATCGCCTGTGCATACATTTAGGTAACACTGAGAGATCATGTGGGATTACTAGAGGTGACATGGACTGTGCAGTAATATAACATCGCCTGTGCATACATTTAGGTAACACTGAGAGATCATGTGGGATTACTAGAGGTGACATGGACTGTGCAGTAATACAACATCGCCTGTGCATACATTTAGGTAACACTGAGAGATCATGTGGGATTACTAGAGGTGACATGGACTGTGCAGTAATATAACATCGCCTGTGCATACATTTAGGTAACACTGAGAGATCATGTGGGATTACTAGACGTGACATGGACTGTGCAGTAATACAACATCGCCTGTGCATACATTTAGATAACACTGAGAGATCATGTGGGATTACTAGAGGTGACATGGGCTGTGTAGTAATATAACATTGCCTGTGCATACATTTAGGTAACACTGAGAGATCATGTGGGATTACTACAGGTGACATGGGCTGTGCAGTAATATAACATCGCCTGTGCATACATTTAGGTAACACTGAGAGATCATGTGGGATTACTAGAGGTGACATGGACTGTGCAGTAATATAACATCGCCTGTGCATACATTTAGGTAACACTGAGATCATGTGGGATTACTAGAGGTGACATATGCTGTGTAGTAATATAACATCGCCTGTGCATACATTTAGATAACACAGAGATCATGCGGGATTACTAGAGGTGACATGAGCTGTGCATTAATATAACATCGCCTGTGCATACATTTAGGTAACACTGAGAGATCATTTGGGATTACTAGAGGTGACATGGGCTGTGCAGTAATATAACATCGCCTGTGCATACATTTAGATAACACAGAGATCATGTGGGATTACTAGAGGTGATATGGGCTGTGCAGTAATATAACATGGCCTGTGCATACATTTAGATAACACAGAGATCATGTGGGATTACTAGAGGTGACATGGGCTGTGCAGTAATATAACATCGCCTGTGCATACATTTAGGTAACACTGAGATCATGTGGGATTACTAGAGGTGACATATGCTGTGTAGTAATATAACATCGCCTGTGCATACATTTAGGTAACACTGAGAGATCATGTGGGATTACTAGAGGCGACATGGGCTGTGCAGTAATATAACATCGCCTGTGCATACATTTAGGTAACACTGAGAGATCATGTGGTATTACTAGAGGTGACATAGGCTGTGCAGTAATATAACATCGCCTGTGCATACATCTAGGTAACACTGAGAGATCATGTGGGATTACTAGAGGTGACATGGGCTGTGCAGTAATATAACATCGCCTGTGCATACATTTACGTAACACTGAGAGACCATGTGGGATTACTAGAGGTGACATGGACTGTGCAGTAATATAACATCGCCTGTGCATACATTTAGGTAACACTGGGAGACCATGTGGGATTACTAGAGGTGACATGGGCTGTGCAGTAATATAACATCGCCTGTGCATACATTTAGATAACACAGAGATCATGTGGGATTACTAGAGGTGACATGGGCTGTGCAGAAATATAACATCACCTGTGCATACATTTAGGTAACACTGAGATATCATGTGGGATTACTAGAGGTGACATGGGCTGTGAAGTAATATAACATCGCCTGTGCATACATTTAGATAACACAGAGATCATTTGGGATTACTAGAGGTGAAATGGGCTGTGCAGTAATATAACATCGGCTGTGCATACATGAAGGTAACACTGAGAGATCATGTGGGATTACTAGAGGTGACATGGGCTGTGCAGTAATATAACATCGCCTGTGCATACATTTAGGTAACACTGAGAGATCATGTGGGATTACTAGAGGTGACATGGGCTGTGCAGTAATATAACATCGCCTGTGCATACATTTAGGTAACACTGAGAGACCATGTGGGATTACTAGTGGTGACATGGACTGTGCAGTAATATAACATCGCCTGTGCATACATTTAGGTAACACTGAGAGATCATGTGGGATTACTAGAGGTGACATGGGCTGTGCAGTAATATAACATCGCCTGTGCATACATTTAGATAACACAGAGATCATGTGGGATTACTAGAGGTGATATGGGCTGTGCAGTAATATAACATCGCCTGTGCTTACATTTAGATAACACAGAGATCATGTGGGATTACTAGAGGTGATATGGGCTGTGCAGTAATATAACATCGCCTGTGCATACATTTAGGCAACACTAAAATCATGTGGGATTACTAGAGGTGACAGGGGCTGTGCAGTAATATAACATCGCCTGTGCATACATTTAGGTAACACTGAGAGATCATGTGGGATTACTAGAGGTGACATGGGCTGTGCAGTAATATAACATCGCCTGTGCATACATTTAGGTAACACTGAGAGACCATGTGGGATTACTAGAGGTGACATGGACTGTGCAGTAATATAACATCGCCTGTGCATACATTTAGTTAACACTGAGAGATCATGTGGGATTACTAGAGGTGACATGGGCTGTGCAGTAATATAACATCGCCTGTGCATACATTTAGATAACATAGAGATCATGTGGGATTACTAGAGGTGATATGGGCTGTGCAGTAATATAACATCGCCTGTGCATACATTTAGTTAACACAGAGATCATGTGGGATTACTAGAGGTGACATGGGCTGTGCAGTAATATAACATCGCCTGTGCATACATTTAGATAACACTGAGAGATCATGTGGGATTACTAGAGGCGACATGGGCTGTGTAGTAATATAACATCGCCTGTGCATACATTTAGGTAACACTGAGAGATCATGTGGGATTACTACAGGTGACATGGGCTGTGCAGTAATATAACATCGCCTGTGCATACATTTAGGTAACACTGAGAGATCATGTGGGATTACTAGAGGTGACATGGGCTGTGCAGTAATATAACATCGCCTCTGCATACATTTAGGTAACACTGAGAGACCATGTGGGATTACTAGAGGTGACATGGACTGTGCAGTAATATAACATCGCCTGTGCATACATTTAGGTAACACTGAGATCATGTGGGATTACGAGAGGTGACATATGCTGTGTAGTAATATAACATCGCCTGTGCATACATTTAGATAACACAGAGATCATGCGGGATTACTAGAGGTGACATGAGCTGTGCAGTAATATAACATCGCCTGTGCATACATTTAGGTAACACTGAGAGATCATTTGGGATTACTAGAGGTGACATGGGCTGTGCAGTAATATAACATCGCCTGTGCATACATTTAGATAACACAGAGATCATGTGGGATTACTAGAGGTGATATGGGATGTGCAGTAATATAACATGGCCTGTGCATACATTTAGATAACACAGAGATCATGTGGGATTACTAGAGGTGACATGGGCTGTGCAGTAATATAACATCGCCTGTGCATACATTTAGGTAACACTGAGATCATGTGGGATTACTAGAGGTGACATATGCTGTGTAGTAATATAACATCGCCTGTGCATACATTTAGGTAACACTGAGAGATCATGTGGGATTACAAGAGGCGACATGGGCTGTGCAGTAATATAACATCGCCTGTGCATACATTTAGGTAACACTGAGAGATCATGTGGTATTACTAGAGGTGACATAGGCTGTGCAGTAATATAACATCGCCTGTGCATACATCTAGGTAACACTGAGAGATCATGTGGGATTACTAGAGGTGACATGGGCTGTGCAGTAATATAACATCGCCTGTGCATACATTTACGTAACACTGAGAGACCATGTGGGATTACTAGAGGTGACATGGACTGTGCAGTAATATAACATCGCCTGTGCATACATTTAGGTAACACTGGGAGACCATGTGGGATTACTAGAGGTGACATGGGCTGTGCAGTAATATAACATCGCCTGTGCATACATTTAGATAACACAGAGATCATGTGGGATTACTAGAGGTGACATGGGCTGTGCAGAAATATAACATCACCTGTGCATACATTTAGGTAACACTGAGATATCATGTGGGATTACTAGAGGTGACATGGGCTGTGAAGTAATATAACATCGCCTGTGCATACATTTAGATAACACAGAGATCATTTGGGATTACTAGAGGTGAAATGGGCTGTGCAGTAATATAACATCGGCTGTGCATACATGAAGGTAACACTGAGAGATCATGTGGGATTACTAGAGGTGACATGGGCTGTGCAGTAATATAACATCGCCTGTGCATACATTTAGGTAACACTGAGAGATAATGTGGGATTACTAGAGGTGACATGGGCTGTGCAGTAATATAACATCGCCTGTGCATACATTTAGGTAACACTGAGAGACCATGTGGGATTACTAGTGGTGACATGGACTGTGCAGTAATATAACATCGCCTGTGCATACATTTAGGTAACACTGAGAGATCATGTGGGATTACTAGAGGTGACATGGGCTGTGCAGTAATATAACATCGCCTGTGCATACATTTAGATAACACAGAGATCATGTGGGATTACTAGAGGTGATATGGGCTGTGCAGTAATATAACATCGCCTGTGCTTACATTTAGATAACACAGAGATCATGTGGGATTACTAGAGGTGATATGGGCTGTGCAGTAATATAACATCGCATGTGCATACATTTAGGCAACACTAAGATCATGTGGGATTACTAGAGGTGACAGGGGCTGTGCAGTAATATAACATCGCCTGTGCATACATTTAGGTAACACTGAGAGATCATGTGGGATTACTAGAGGTGACATGGGCTGTGCAGTAATATAACATCGCCTGTGCATACATTTAGGTAACACTGAGAGACCATGTGGGATTACTAGAGGTGACATGGACTGTGCAGTAATATAACATCGCCTGTGCATACATTTAGGTAACACTGAGAGATCATGTGGGATTACTAGAGGTGACATGGGCTGTGCAGTAATATAACATCGCCTGTGCATACATTTAGATAACATAGAGATCATGTGGGATTACTAGAGGTGATATGGGCTGTGCAGTAATATAACATCGCCTGTGCATACATTTAGATAACACAGAGATCATGTGGGATTACTAGAGGTGACATGGGCTGTGCAGTAATATAACATCGCCTGTGCATACATTTAGATAACACAGAGATCATGTGGGATTACTAGAGGTGAAATGGGCTGTGCAGTAATATAACATCGCCTGTGCATACATTTAGGTAACACTGAGATCATGTGGGATTACTAGAGGTGACATGGGCTGTGCAGTAATATAACATCGCCTGTGCATACATTTAGATAACACTGAGAGATCATGTGGTATTACTAGAGGTGACATGGGCTGTGCAGTAATATAACATCGCCTGTGCATACATTTAGGTAACACTGAGATCATTTGGGATTACTAGAGGTGACTTGGGCTGTGCAGTAATATAACATCGCCTGTGCATACATTTAGGTAACACTGAGAGACCATGTGGGATTACTAGAGGCGACATGGGCTGTGTAGTAATATAACATCGCCTGTGCATACATTTAGATAACACAGAGATCATGTGGGATTACTAGAGGTGACATGGGCTGTGCAGAAATATAACATCACCTGTGCATACATTTAGGTAACACTGAGATATCATGTGGGATTACTAGAGGTGACATGGGCTGTGAAGTAATATAACATCGCCTGTGCATACATTTAGATAACACAGAGATCATTTGGGATTACTAGAGGTGAAATGGGCTGTGCAGTAATATAACATCGGCTGTGCATACATGAAGGTAACACTGAGAGATCATGTGGGATTACTAGAGGTGACATGGGCTGTGCAGTAATATAACATCGCCTGTGCATACATTTAGGTAACACTGAGAGATCATGTGGGATTACTAGAGGTGACATGGGCTGTGCAGTAATATAACATCGCCTGTGCATACATTTAGGTAACACTGAGAGACCATGTGGGATTACTAGTGGTGACATGGACTGTGCAGTAATATAACATCGCCTGTGCATACATTTAGGTAACACTGAGAGATCATGTGGGATTACTAGAGGTGACATGGGCTGTGCAGTAATATAACATCGCCTGTGCATACATTTAGATAACACAGAGATCATGTGGGATTACTAGAGGTGATATGGGCTGTGCAGTAATATAACATCGCCTGTGCTTACATTTAGATAACACAGAGATCATGTGGGATTACTAGAGGTGATATGGGCTGTGCAGTAATATAACATCGCCTGTGCATACATTTAGGCAACACTAAAATCATGTGGGATTACTAGAGGTGACAGGGGCTGTGCAGTAATATAACATCGCCTGTGCATACATTTAGGTAACACTGAGAGATCATGTGGGATTACTAGAGGTGACATGGGCTGTGCAGTAATATAACATCGCCTGTGCATACATTTAGGTAACACTGAGAGACCATGTGGGATTACTAGAGGTGACATGGACTGTGCAGTAATATAACATCGCCTGTGCATACATTTAGTTAACACTGAGAGATCATGTGGGATTACTAGAGGTGACATGGGCTGTGCAGTAATATAACATCGCCTGTGCATACATTTAGATAACATAGAGATCATGTGGGATTACTAGAGGTGATATGGGCTGTGCAGTAATATAACATCGCCTGTGCATACATTTAGTTAACACAGAGATCATGTGGGATTACTAGAGGTGACATGGGCTGTGCAGTAATATAACATCGCCTGTGCATACATTTAGATAACACTGAGAGATCATGTGGGATTACTAGAGGCGACATGGGCTGTGTAGTAATATAACATCGCCTGTGCATACATTTAGGTAACACTGAGAGATCATGTGGGATTACTACAGGTGACATGGGCTGTGCAGTAATATAACATCGCCTGTGCATACATTTAGGTAACACTGAGAGATCATGTGGGATTACTAGAGGTGACATGGGCTGTGCAGTAATATAACATCGCCTCTGCATACATTTAGGTAACACTGAGAGACCATGTGGGATTACTAGAGGTGACATGGACTGTGCAGTAATATAACATCGCCTGTGCATACATTTAGGTAACACTGAGATCATGTGGGATTACGAGAGGTGACATATGCTGTGTAGTAATATAACATCGCCTGTGCATACATTTAGATAACACAGAGATCATGCGGGATTACTAGAGGTGACATGAGCTGTGCAGTAATATAACATCGCCTGTGCATACATTTAGGTAACACTGAGAGATCATTTGGGATTACTAGAGGTGACATGGGCTGTGCAGTAATATAACATCGCCTGTGCATACATTTAGATAACACAGAGATCATGTGGGATTACTAGAGGTGATATGGGATGTGCAGTAATATAACATGGCCTGTGCATACATTTAGATAACACAGAGATCATGTGGGATTACTAGAGGTGACATGGGCTGTGCAGTAATATAACATCGCCTGTGCATACATTTAGGTAACACTGAGATCATGTGGGATTACTAGAGGTGACATATGCTGTGTAGTAATATAACATCGCCTGTGCATACATTTAGGTAACACTGAGAGATCATGTGGGATTACAAGAGGCGACATGGGCTGTGCAGTAATATAACATCGCCTGTGCATACATTTAGGTAACACTGAGAGATCATGTGGTATTACTAGAGGTGACATAGGCTGTGCAGTAATATAACATCGCCTGTGCATACATCTAGGTAACACTGAGAGATCATGTGGGATTACTAGAGGTGACATGGGCTGTGCAGTAATATAACATCGCCTGTGCATACATTTACGTAACACTGAGAGACCATGTGGGATTACTAGAGGTGACATGGACTGTGCAGTAATATAACATCGCCTGTGCATACATTTAGGTAACACTGGGAGACCATGTGGGATTACTAGAGGTGACATGGGCTGTGCAGTAATATAACATCGCCTGTGCATACATTTAGATAACACAGAGATCATGTGGGATTACTAGAGGTGACATGGGCTGTGCAGAAATATAACATCACCTGTGCATACATTTAGGTAACACTGAGATATCATGTGGGATTACTAGAGGTGACATGGGCTGTGAAGTAATATAACATCGCCTGTGCATACATTTAGATAACACAGAGATCATTTGGGATTACTAGAGGTGAAATGGGCTGTGCAGTAATATAACATCGGCTGTGCATACATGAAGGTAACACTGAGAGATCATGTGGGATTACTAGAGGTGACATGGGCTGTGCAGTAATATAACATCGCCTGTGCATACATTTAGGTAACACTGAGAGATAATGTGGGATTACTAGAGGTGACATGGGCTGTGCAGTAATATAACATCGCCTGTGCATACATTTAGGTAACACTGAGAGACCATGTGGGATTACTAGTGGTGACATGGACTGTGCAGTAATATAACATCGCCTGTGCATACATTTAGGTAACACTGAGAGATCATGTGGGATTACTAGAGGTGACATGGGCTGTGCAGTAATATAACATCGCCTGTGCATACATTTAGATAACACAGAGATCATGTGGGATTACTAGAGGTGATATGGGCTGTGCAGTAATATAACATCGCCTGTGCTTACATTTAGATAACACAGAGATCATGTGGGATTACTAGAGGTGATATGGGCTGTGCAGTAATATAACATCGCATGTGCATACATTTAGGCAACACTAAGATCATGTGGGATTACTAGAGGTGACAGGGGCTGTGCAGTAATATAACATCGCCTGTGCATACATTTAGGTAACACTGAGAGACCATGTGGGATTACTAGAGGTGACATGGACTGTGCAGTAATATAACATCGCCTGTGCATACATTTAGGTAACACTGAGAGATCATGTGGGATTACTAGAGGTGACATGGGCTGTGCAGTAATATAACATCGCCTGTGCATACATTTAGATAACATAGAGATCATGTGGGATTACTAGAGGTGATATGGGCTGTGCAGTAATATAACATCGCCTGTGCATACATTTAGATAACACAGAGATCATGTGGGATTACTAGAGGTGACATGGGCTGTGCAGTAATATAACATCGCCTGTGCATACATTTAGATAACACAGAGATCATGTGGGATTACTAGAGGTGAAATGGGCTGTGCAGTAATATAACATCGCCTGTGCATACATTTAGGTAACACTGAGATCATGTGGGATTACTAGAGGTGACATGGGCTGTGCAGTAATATAACATCGCCTGTGCATACATTTAGATAACACTGAGAGATCATGTGGTATTACTAGAGGTGACATGGGCTGTGCAGTAATATAACATCGCCTGTGCATACATTTAGGTAACACTGAGATCATTTGGGATTACTAGAGGTGACTTGGGCTGTGCAGTAATATAACATCGCCTGTGCATACATTTAGGTAACACTGAGAGACCATGTGGGATTACTAGAGGTGACATGGGCTGTGCAGTAATATAGCATCGCCTGTGCATACATTTAGATAACACTGAGAGATCATGTGGGATTACTAGAGGCGACATGGGCTGTGCAGTAATATAACATCGCCTGTGCATACATTTAGATAACACTGAGAGATCATGTGGGATTACTAGAGGTGACATGGGCTGTGCAGTAATATAACATCGCCTGTGCATACATTTAGGTAACACTGAGAGATCATGTGGGATTACTAGAGGTGACATGGGCTGTGCAGTAATATAACATCGCCTGTGCATACATTTACGTAACACTGAGAGACCATGTGGGATTACTAGAGGTGACATGGACTGTGCAGTAATATAACATCGCCTGTGCATACATTTAGGTAACACTGGGAGACCATGTGGGATTACTAGAGCTGACATGGGCTGTGCAGTAATATAACATCGCCTGTGCATACATTTAGATAACACAGAGATCATGTGGGATTACTAGAGGTGACATGGGCTGTGCAGTAATATAACATCGCCTGTGCATACATTTAGGTAACACTGAGATATCATGTGGGATTACTAGAGGTGACATGGGCTGTGAAGTAATATAACATCGCCTGTGCATACATTTAGATAACACAGAGATCATTTGGGATTACTAGAGGTGAAATGGGCTGTGCAGTAATATAACATCGGCTGTGCATACATGAAGGTAACACTGAGAGATCATGTGGGATTACTAGAGGTGACATGGGCTGTGCAGTAATATAACATCGCCTGTGCATACATTTAGGTAACACTGAGAGATCATGTGGGATTACTAGAGGTGACATGGGCTGTGCAGTAATATAACATCGCCTGTGCATACATTTAGGTAACACTGAGAGACCATGTGGGATTACTAGTGGTGACATGGACTGTGCAGTAATATAACATCGCCTGTGCATACATTTAGATAACACAGAGATCATGCGGGATTACTAGAGGTGACATGAGCTGTGCAGTAATATAACATCGCCTGTGCATACATTTAGGTAACACTGAGAGATCATTTGGGATTACTAGAGGTGACATGGGCTGTGCAGTAATATAACATCGCCTGTGCATACATTTAGATAACACAGAGATCATGTGGGATTACTAGAGGTGATATGGGATGTGCAGTAATATAACATGGCCTGTGCATACATTTAGATAACACAGAGATCATGTGGGATTACTAGAGGTGACATGGGCTGTGCAGTAATATAACATCGCCTGTGCATACATTTAGGTAACACTGAGATCATGTGGGATTACTAGAGGTGACATATGCTGTGTAGTAATATAACATCGCCTGTGCATACATTTAGGTAACACTGAGAGATCATGTGGGATTACAAGAGGCGACATGGGCTGTGCAGTAATATAACATCGCCTGTGCATACATTTAGGTAACACTGAGAGATCATGTGGTATTACTAGAGGTGACATAGGCTGTGCAGTAATATAACATCGCCTGTGCATACATCTAGGTAACACTGAGAGATCATGTGGGATTACTAGAGGTGACATGGGCTGTGCAGTAATATAACATCGCCTGTGCATACATTTACGTAACACTGAGAGACCATGTGGGATTACTAGAGGTGACATGGACTGTGCAGTAATATAACATCGCCTGTGCATACATTTAGGTAACACTGGGAGACCATGTGGGATTACTAGAGGTGACATGGGCTGTGCAGTAATATAACATCGCCTGTGCATACATTTAGATAACACAGAGATCATGTGGGATTACTAGAGGTGACATGGGCTGTGCAGAAATATAACATCACCTGTGCATACATTTAGGTAACACTGAGATATCATGTGGGATTACTAGAGGTGACATGGGCTGTGAAGTAATATAACATCGCCTGTGCATACATTTAGATAACACAGAGATCATTTGGGATTACTAGAGGTGAAATGGGCTGTGCAGTAATATAACATCGGCTGTGCATACATGAAGGTAACACTGAGAGATCATGTGGGATTACTAGAGGTGACATGGGCTGTGCAGTAATATAACATCGCCTGTGCATACATTTAGGTAACACTGAGAGATCATGTGGGATTACTAGAGGTGACATGGGCTGTGCAGTAATATAACATCGCCTGTGCATACATTTAGGTAACACTGAGAGACCATGTGGGATTACTAGTGGTGACATGGACTGTGCAGTAATATAACATCGCCTGTGCATACATTTAGGTAACACTGAGAGATCATGTGGGATTACTAGAGGTGACATGGGCTGTGCAGTAATATAACATCGCCTATGCATACATTTAGATAACACAGAGATCATGTGGGATTACTAGAGGTGATATGGGCTGTGCAGTAATATAACATCGCCTGTGCTTACATTTAGATAACACAGAGATCATGTGGGATTACTAGAGGTGATATGGGCTGTGCAGTAATATAACATCGCATGTGCATACATTTAGGCAACACTAAGATCATGTGGGATTACTAGAGGTGACAGGGGCTGTGCAGTAATATAACATCGCCTGTGCATACATTTAGGTAACACTGAGAGATCATGTGGGATTACTAGAGGTGACATGGGCTGTGCAGTAATATAACATCGCCTGTGCATACATTTAGGTAACACTGAGAGACCATGTGGGATTACTAGAGGTGACATGGACTGTGCAGTAATATAACATCGCCTGTGCATACATTTAGGTAACACTGAGAGATCATGTGGGATTACTAGAGGTGACATGGGCTGTGCAGTAATATAACATCGCCTGTGCATACATTTAGATAACATAGAGATCATGTGGGATTACTAGAGGTGATATGGGCTGTGCAGTAATATAACATCGCCTGTGCATACATTTAGATAACACAGAGATCATGTGGGATTACTAGAGGTGACATGGGCTGTGCAGTAATATAACATCGCCTGTGCATACATTTAGATAACACAGAGATCATGTGGGATTACTAGAGGTGAAATGGGCTGTGCAGTAATATAACATCGCCTGTGCATACATTTAGGTAACACTGAGATCATGTGGGATTACTAGAGGTGACATGGGCTGTGCAGTAATATAACATCGCCTGTGCATACATTTAGATAACACTGAGAGATCATGTGGTATTACTAGAGGTGACATGGGCTGTGCAGTAATATAACATCGCCTGTGCATACATTTAGGTAACACTGAGATCATTTGGGATTACTAGAGGTGACTTGGGCTGTGCAGTAATATAACATCGCCTGTGCATACATTTAGGTAACACTGAGAGACCATGTGGGATTACTAGAGGTGACATGGGCTGTGCAGTAATATAACATCGCCTGTGCATACATTTAGATAACACTGAGAGATCATGTGGGATTACTAGAGGCGACATGGGCTGTGCAGTAATATAACATCGCCTGTGCATACATTTAGATAACACTGAGAGATCATGTGGGATTACTAGAGGTGACATGGGCTGTGCAGTAATATAACATCGCCTGTGCATACATTTAGGTAACACTGAGAGATCATGTGGGATTACTAGAGGTGACATGGGCTGTGCAGTAATATAACATCGCCTGTGCATACATTTAGATAACACAGCGATCATGTGGGATTACTAGAGGTGAAATGGGCTGTGCAGTAATATAACATCGCCTGTGCATACATTTAGATAACACTGAGAAATCATGTGGGATTACTAGAGGCGACATGGGCTGTGCAGTAATATAACATCGCCTGTGCATACATTTAGGTAACACTGAGAGATCATGTGGGATTACTACAGGTGACATGGGCTGTGCAGTAATATAACATCGCCTGTGCATACATTTAGGTAACACTGAGAGATCATGTGGGATTACTAGAGGTGACATGGGCTGTGCAGTAATATAACATCGCCTCTGCATACATTTAGGTAACACTGAGAGACCATGTGGGATTACTAGAGGTGACATGGACTGTGCAGTAATATAACATCGCCTGTGCATACATTTAGGTAACACTGAGATCATGTGGGATTACTAGAGGTGACATATGCTGTGTAGTAATATAACATCGCCTGTGCATACATTTAGATAACACAGAGATCATGCGGGATTACTAGAGGTGACATGAGCTGTGCAGTAATATAACATCGCCTGTGCATACATTTAGGTAACACTGAGAGATCATTTGGGATTACTAGAGGTGACATGGGCTGTGCAGTAATATAACATCGCCTGTGCATACATTTAGATAACACAGAGATCATGTGGGATTACTAGAGGTGATATGGGATGTGCAGTAATATAACATGGCCTGTGCATACATTTAGATAACACAGAGATCATGTGGGATTACTAGAGGTGACATGGGCTGTGCAGTAATATAACATCGCCTGTGCATACATTTAGGTAACACTGAGATCATGTGGGATTACTAGAGGTGACATATGCTGTGTAGTAATATAACATCGCCTGTGCATACATTTAGGTAACACTGAGAGATCATGTGGGATTACAAGAGGCGACATGGGCTGTGCAGTAATATAACATCGCCTGTGCATACATTTAGGTAACACTGAGAGATCATGTGGTATTACTAGAGGTGACATAGGCTGTGCAGTAATATAACATCGCCTGTGCATACATCTAGGTAACACTGAGAGATCATGTGGGATTACTAGAGGTGACATGGGCTGTGCAGTAATATAACATCGCCTGTGCATACATTTACGTAACACTGAGAGACCATGTGGGATTACTAGAGGTGACATGGACTGTGCAGTAATATAACATCGCCTGTGCATACATTTAGGTAACACTGGGAGACCATGTGGGATTACTAGAGGTGACATGGGCTGTGCAGTAATATAACATCGCCTGTGCATACATTTAGATAACACAGAGATCATGTGGGATTACTAGAGGTGACATGGGCTGTGAAGTAATATAACATCGCCTGTGCATACATTTAGATAACACAGAGATCATTTGGGATTACTAGAGGTGAAATGGGCTGTGCAGTAATATAACATCGGCTGTGCATACATGAAGGTAACACTGAGAGATCATGTGGGATTACTAGAGGTGACATGGGCTGTGCAGTAATATAACATCGCCTGTGCATACATTTAGGTAACACTGAGAGATCATGTGGGATTACTAGAGGTGACATGGGCTGTGCAGTAATATAACATCGCCTGTGCATACATTTAGGTAACACTGAGAGACCATGTGGGATTACTAGTGGTGACATGGACTGTGCAGTAATATAACATCGCCTGTGCATACATTTAGGTAACACTGAGAGATCATGTGGGATTACTAGAGGTGACATGGGCTGTGCAGTAATATAACATCGCCTGTGCATACATTTAGATAACACAGAGATCATGTGGGATTACTAGAGGTGATATGGGCTGTGCAGTAATATAACATCGCCTGTGCTTACATTTAGATAACACAGAGATCATGTGGGATTACTAGAGGTGATATGGGCTGTGCAGTAATATAACATCGCATGTGCATACATTTAGGCAACACTAAGATCATGTGGGATTACTAGAGGTGACAGGGGCTGTGCAGTAATATAACATCGCCTGTGCATACATTTAGGTAACACTGAGAGATCATGTGGGATTACTAGAGGTGACATGGGCTGTGCAGTAATATAACATCGCCTGTGCATACATTTAGGTAACACTGAGAGACCATGTGGGATTACTAGAGGTGACATGGACTGTGCAGTAATATAACATCGCCTGTGCATACATTTAGGTAACACTGAGAGATCATGTGGGATTACTAGAGGTGACATGGGCTGTGCAGTAATATAACATCGCCTGTGCATACATTTAGATAACACAGAGATCATGTGGGATTACTAGAGGTGACATGGGCTGTGCAGTAATATAACATCGCCTGTGCATACATTTAGATAACACAGAGATCATGTGGGATTACTAGAGGTGAAATGGGCTGTGCAGTAATATAACATCGCCTGTGCATACATTTAGGTAACACTGAGATCATGTGGGATTACTAGAGGTGACATGGGCTGTGCAGTAATATAACATCGCCTGTGCATACATTTAGATAACACTGAGAGATCATGTGGTATTACTAGAGGTGACATGGGCTGTGCAGTAATATAACATCGCCTGTGCATACATTTAGGTAACACTGAGATCATTTGGGATTACTAGAGGTGACTTGGGCTGTGCAGTAATATAACATCGCCTGTGCATACATTTAGGTAACACTGAGAGACCATGTGGGATTACTAGAGGTGACATGGGCTGTGCAGTAATATAGCATCGCCTGTGCATACATTTAGATAACACTGAGAGATCATGTGGGATTACTAGAGGCGACATGGGCTGTGCAGTAATATAACATCGCCTGTGCATACATTTAGATAACACTGAGAGATCATGTGGGATTACTAGAGGTGACATGGGCTGTGCAGTAATATAACATCGCCTGTGCATACATTTAGGTAACACTGAGAGATCATGTGGGATTACTAGAGGTGACATGGGCTGTGCAGTAATATAACATCGCCTGTGCATACATTTACGTAACACTGAGAGACCATGTGGGATTACTAGAGGTGACATGGACTGTGCAGTAATATAACATCGCCTGTGCATACATTTAGGTAACACTGGGAGACCATGTGGGATTACTAGAGCTGACATGGGCTGTGCAGTAATATAACATCGCCTGTGCATACATTTAGGTAACACTGAGATATCATGTGGGATTACTAGAGGTGACATGGGCTGTGAAGTAATATAACATCGCCTGTGCATACATTTAGATAACACAGAGATCATTTGGGATTACTAGAGGTGAAATGGGCTGTGCAGTAATATAACATCGGCTGTGCATACATGAAGGTAACACTGAGAGATCATGTGGGATTACTAGAGGTGACATGGGCTGTGCAGTAATATAACATCGCCTGTGCATACATTTAGGTAACACTGAGAGATCATGTGGGATTACTAGAGGTGACATGGGCTGTGCAGTAATATAACATTGCCTGTGCATACATTTAGGTAACACTGAGAGACCATGTGGGATTACTAGTGGTGACATGGACTGTGCAGTAATATAACATCGCCTGTGCATACATTTAGATAACACAGAGATCATGCGGGATTACTAGAGGTGACATGAGCTGTGCAGTAATATAACATCGCCTGTGCATACATTTAGGTAACACTGAGAGATCATTTGGGATTACTAGAGGTGACATGGGCTGTGCAGTAATATAACATCGCCTGTGCATACATTTAGATAACACAGAGATCATGTGGGATTACTAGAGGTGATATGGGATGTGCAGTAATATAACATGGCCTGTGCATACATTTAGATAACACAGAGATCATGTGGGATTACTAGAGGTGACATGGGCTGTGCAGTAATATAACATCGCCTGTGCATACATTTAGGTAACACTGAGATCATGTGGGATTACTAGAGGTGACATATGCTGTGTAGTAATATAACATCGCCTGTGCATACATTTAGGTAACACTGAGAGATCATGTGGGATTACAAGAGGCGACATGGGCTGTGCAGTAATATAACATCGCCTGTGCATACATTTAGGTAACACTGAGAGATCATGTGGTATTACTAGAGGTGACATAGGCTGTGCAGTAATATAACATCGCCTGTGCATACATCTAGGTAACACTGAGAGATCATGTGGGATTACTAGAGGTGACATGGGCTGTGCAGTAATATAACATCGCCTGTGCATACATTTACGTAACACTGAGAGACCATGTGGGATTACTAGAGGTGACATGGACTGTGCAGTAATATAACATCGCCTGTGCATACATTTAGGTAACACTGGGAGACCATGTGGGATTACTAGAGGTGACATGGGCTGTGCAGTAATATAACATCGCCTGTGCATACATTTAGATAACACAGAGATCATGTGGGATTACTAGAGGTGACATGGGCTGTGCAGAAATATAACATCACCTGTGCATACATTTAGGTAACACTGAGATATCATGTGGGATTACTAGAGGTGACATGGGCTGTGAAGTAATATAACATCGCCTGTGCATACATTTAGATAACACAGAGATCATTTGGGATTACTAGAGGTGAAATGGGCTGTGCAGTAATATAACATCGCCTGTGCATACATTTAGGTAACACTGAGAGATCATGTGGGATTACTAGAGGTGACATGGGCTGTGCAGTAATATAACATCGCCTGTGCATACATTTAGGTAACACTGAGAGACCATGTGGGATTACTAGTGGTGACATGGACTGTGCAGTAATATAACATCGCCTGTGCATACATTTAGGTAACACTGAGAGATCATGTGGGATTACTAGAGGTGACATGGGCTGTGCAGTAATATAACATCGCCTATGCATACATTTAGATAACACAGAGATCATGTGGGATTACTAGAGGTGATATGGGCTGTGCAGTAATATAACATCGCCTGTGCTTACATTTAGATAACACAGAGATCATGTGGGATTACTAGAGGTGATATGGGCTGTGCAGTAATATAACATCGCATGTGCATACATTTAGGCAACACTAAGATCATGTGGGATTACTAGAGGTGACAGGGGCTGTGCAGTAATATAACATCGCCTGTGCATACATTTAGGTAACACTGAGAGATCATGTGGGATTACTAGAGGTGACATGGGCTGTGCAGTAATATAACATCGCCTGTGCATACATTTAGGTAACACTGAGAGACCATGTGGGATTACTAGAGGTGACATGGACTGTGCAGTAATATAACATCGCCTGTGCATACATTTAGGTAACACTGAGAGATCATGTGGGATTACTAGAGGTGACATGGGCTGTGCAGTAATATAACATCGCCTGTGCATACATTTAGATAACATAGAGATCATGTGGGATTACTAGAGGTGATATGGGCTGTGCAGTAATATAACATCGCCTGTGCATACATTTAGATAACACAGAGATCATGTGGGATTACTAGAGGTGACATGGGCTGTGCAGTAATATAACATCGCCTGTGCATACATTTAGATAACACAGAGATCATGTGGGATTACTAGAGGTGAAATGGGCTGTGCAGTAATATAACATCGCCTGTGCATACATTTAGGTAACACTGAGATCATGTGGGATTACTAGAGGTGACATGGGCTGTGCAGCAATATAACATCGCCTGTGCATACATTTAGATAACACTGAGAGATCATGTGGTATTACTAGAGGTGACATGGGCTGTGCAGTAATATAACATCGCCTGTGCATACATTTAGGTAACACTGAGATCATTTGGGATTACTAGAGGTGACTTGGGCTGTGCAGTAATATAACATCGCCTGTGCATACATTTAGGTAACACTGAGAGACCATGTGGGATTACTAGAGGTGACATGGGCTGTGCAGTAATATAACATCGCCTGTGCATACATTTAGATAACACTGAGAGATCATGTGGGATTACTAGAGGCGACATGGGCTGTGCAGTAATATAACATCGCCTGTGCATACATTTAGATAACACTGAGAGATCATGTGGGATTACTAGAGGTGACATGGGCTGTGCAGTAATATAACATCGCCTGTGCATACATTTAGGTAACACTGAGAGATCATGTGGGATTACTAGAGGTGACATGGGCTGTGCAGTAATATAACATCGCCTGTGCATACATTTACGTAACACTGAGAGACCATGTGGGATTACTAGAGGTGACATGGACTGTGCAGTAATATAACATCGCCTGTGCATACATTTAGGTAACACTGGGAGACCATGTGGGATTACTAGAGCTGACATGGGCTGTGCAGTAATATAACATCGCCTGTGCATACATTTAGATAACACAGAGATCATGTGGGATTACTAGAGGTGACATGGGCTGTGCAGTAATATAACATCGCCTGTGCATACATTTAGGTAACACTGAGATATCATGTGGGATTACTAGAGGTGACATGGGCTGTGAAGTAATATAACATCGCCTGTGCATACATTTAGATAACACAGAGATCATTTGGGATTACTAGAGGTGAAATGGGCTGTGCAGTAATATAACATCGGCTGTGCATACATGAAGGTAACACTGAGAGATCATGTGGGATTACTAGAGGTGACATGGGCTGTGCAGTAATATAACATCGCCTGTGCATACATTTAGGTAACACTGAGAGATCATGTGGGATTACTAGAGGTGACATGGGCTGTGCAGTAATATAACATCGCCTGTGCATACATTTAGGTAACACTGAGAGACCATGTGGGATTACTAGTGGTGACATGGACTGTGCAGTAATATAACATCGCCTGTGCATACATTTAGGTAACACTGAGATCATGTGGGATTACTAGAGGTGACATATGCTGTGTAGTAATATAACATCGCCTGTGCATACATTTAGATAACACAGAGATCATGCGGGATTACTAGAGGTGACATGAGCTGTGCAGTAATATAACATCGCCTGTGCATACATTTAGGTAACACTGAGAGATCATTTGGGATTACTAGAGGTGACATGGGCTGTGCAGTAATATAACATCGCCTGTGCATACATTTAGATAACACAGAGATCATGTGGGATTACTAGAGGTGATATGGGATGTGCAGTAATATAACATGGCCTGTGCATACATTTAGATAACACAGAGATCATGTGGGATTACTAGAGGTGACATGGGCTGTGCAGTAATATAACATCGCCTGTGCATACATTTAGGTAACACTGAGATCATGTGGGATTACTAGAGGTGACATATGCTGTGTAGTAATATAACATCGCCTGTGCATACATTTAGGTAACACTGAGAGATCATGTGGGATTACAAGAGGCGACATGGGCTGTGCAGTAATATAACATCGCCTGTGCATACATTTAGGTAACACTGAGAGATCATGTGGTATTACTAGAGGTGACATAGGCTGTGCAGTAATATAACATCGCCTGTGCATACATCTAGGTAACACTGAGAGATCATGTGGGATTACTAGAGGTGACATGGGCTGTGCAGTAATATAACATCGCCTGTGCATACATTTACGTAACACTGAGAGACCATGTGGGATTACTAGAGGTGACATGGACTGTGCAGTAATATAACATCGCCTGTGCATACATTTAGGTAACACTGGGAGACCATGTGGGATTACTAGAGGTGACATGGGCTGTGCAGTAATATAACATCGCCTGTGCATACATTTAGATAACACAGAGATCATGTGGGATTACTAGAGGTGACATGGGCTGTGCAGAAATATAACATCACCTGTGCATACATTTAGGTAACACTGAGATATCATGTGGGATTACTAGAGGTGACATGGGCTGTGAAGTAATATAACATCGCCTGTGCATACATTTAGATAACACAGAGATCATTTGGGATTACTAGAGGTGAAATGGGCTGTGCAGTAATATAACATCGGCTGTGCATACATGAAGGTAACACTGAGAGATCATGTGGGATTACTAGAGGTGACATGGGCTGTGCAGTAATATAACATCGCCTGTGCATACATTTAGGTAACACTGAGAGATCATGTGGGATTACTAGAGGTGACATGGGCTGTGCAGTAATATAACATCGCCTGTGCATACATTTAGGTAACACTGAGAGACCATGTGGGATTACTAGTGGTGACATGGACTGTGCAGTAATATAACATCGCCTGTGCATACATTTAGGTAACACTGAGAGATCATGTGGGATTACTAGAGGTGACATGGGCTGTGCAGTAATATAACATCGCCTGTGCATACATTTAGATAACACAGAGATCATGTGGGATTACTAGAGGTGATATGGGCTGTGCAGTAATATAACATCGCCTGTGCTTACATTTAGATAACACAGAGATCATGTGGGATTACTAGAGGTGATATGGGCTGTGCAGTAATATAACATCGCATGTGCATACATTTAGGCAACACTAAGATCATGTGGGATTACTAGAGGTGACAGGGGCTGTGCAGTAATATAACATCGCCTGTGCATACATTTAGGTAACACTGAGAGATCATGTGGGATTACTAGAGGTGACATGGGCTGTGCAGTAATATAACATCGCCTGTGCATACATTTAGGTAACACTGAGAGACCATGTGGGATTACTAGAGGTGACATGGACTGTGCAGTAATATAACATCGCCTGTGCATACATTTAGGTAACACTGAGAGATCATGTGGGATTACTAGAGGTGACATGGGCTGTGCAGTAATATAACATCGCCTGTGCATACATTTAGATAACACAGAGATCATGTGGGATTACTAGAGGTGACATGGGCTGTGCAGTAATATAACATCGCCTGTGCATACATTTAGATAACACAGAGATCATGTGGGATTACTAGAGGTGAAATGGGCTGTGCAGTAATATAACATCGCCTGTGCATACATTTAGGTAACACTGAGATCATGTGGGATTACTAGAGGTGACATGGGCTGTGCAGTAATATAACATCGCCTGTGCATACATTTAGATAACACTGAGAGATCATGTGGTATTACTAGAGGTGACATGGGCTGTGCAGTAATATAACATCGCCTGTGCATACATTTAGGTAACACTGAGATCATTTGGGATTACTAGAGGTGACTTGGGCTGTGCAGTAATATAACATCGCCTGTGCATACATTTAGGTAACACTGAGAGACCATGTGGGATTACTAGAGGTGACATGGGCTGTGCAGTAATATAGCATCGCCTGTGCATACATTTAGATAACACTGAGAGATCATGTGGGATTACTAGAGGCGACATGGGCTGTGCAGTAATATAACATCGCCTGTGCATACATTTAGATAACACTGAGAGATCATGTGGGATTACTAGAGGTGACATGGGCTGTGCAGTAATATAACATCGCCTGTGCATACATTTAGGTAACACTGAGAGATCATGTGGGATTACTAGAGGTGACATGGGCTGTGCAGTAATATAACATCGCCTGTGCATACATTTACGTAACACTGAGAGACCATGTGGGATTACTAGAGGTGACATGGACTGTGCAGTAATATAACATCGCCTGTGCATACATTTAGGTAACACTGGGAGACCATGTGGGATTACTAGAGCTGACATGGGCTGTGCAGTAATATAACATCGCCTGTGCATACATTTAGGTAACACTGAGATATCATGTGGGATTACTAGAGGTGACATGGGCTGTGAAGTAATATAACATCGCCTGTGCATACATTTAGATAACACAGAGATCATTTGGGATTACTAGAGGTGAAATGGGCTGTGCAGTAATATAACATCGGCTGTGCATACATGAAGGTAACACTGAGAGATCATGTGGGATTACTAGAGGTGACATGGGCTGTGCAGTAATATAACATCGCCTGTGCATACATTTAGGTAACACTGAGAGATCATGTGGGATTACTAGAGGTGACATGGGCTGTGCAGTAATATAACATTGCCTGTGCATACATTTAGGTAACACTGAGAGACCATGTGGGATTACTAGTGGTGACATGGACTGTGCAGTAATATAACATCGCCTGTGCATACATTTAGATAACACAGAGATCATGCGGGATTACTAGAGGTGACATGAGCTGTGCAGTAATATAACATCGCCTGTGCATACATTTAGGTAACACTGAGAGATCATTTGGGATTACTAGAGGTGACATGGGCTGTGCAGTAATATAACATCGCCTGTGCATACATTTAGATAACACAGAGATCATGTGGGATTACTAGAGGTGATATGGGATGTGCAGTAATATAACATGGCCTGTGCATACATTTAGATAACACAGAGATCATGTGGGATTACTAGAGGTGACATGGGCTGTGCAGTAATATAACATCGCCTGTGCATACATTTAGGTAACACTGAGATCATGTGGGATTACTAGAGGTGACATATGCTGTGTAGTAATATAACATCGCCTGTGCATACATTTAGGTAACACTGAGAGATCATGTGGGATTACAAGAGGCGACATGGGCTGTGCAGTAATATAACATCGCCTGTGCATACATTTAGGTAACACTGAGAGATCATGTGGTATTACTAGAGGTGACATAGGCTGTGCAGTAATATAACATCGCCTGTGCATACATCTAGGTAACACTGAGAGATCATGTGGGATTACTAGAGGTGACATGGGCTGTGCAGTAATATAACATCGCCTGTGCATACATTTACGTAACACTGAGAGACCATGTGGGATTACTAGAGGTGACATGGACTGTGCAGTAATATAACATCGCCTGTGCATACATTTAGGTAACACTGGGAGACCATGTGGGATTACTAGAGGTGACATGGGCTGTGCAGAAATATAACATCACCTGTGCATACATTTAGGTAACACTGAGATATCATGTGGGATTACTAGAGGTGACATGGGCTGTGAAGTAATATAACATCGCCTGTGCATACATTTAGATAACACAGAGATCATTTGGGATTACTAGAGGTGAAATGGGCTGTGCAGTAATATAACATCGCCTGTGCATACATTTAGGTAACACTGAGAGATCATGTGGGATTACTAGAGGTGACATGGGCTGTGCAGTAATATAACATCGCCTGTGCATACATTTAGGTAACACTGAGAGACCATGTGGGATTACTAGTGGTGACATGGACTGTGCAGTAATATAACATCGCCTGTGCATACATTTAGGTAACACTGAGAGATCATGTGGGATTACTAGAGGTGACATGGGCTGTGCAGTAATATAACATCGCCTATGCATACATTTAGATAACACAGAGATCATGTGGGATTACTAGAGGTGATATGGGCTGTGCAGTAATATAACATCGCCTGTGCTTACATTTAGATAACACAGAGATCATGTGGGATTACTAGAGGTGATATGGGCTGTGCAGTAATATAACATCGCATGTGCATACATTTAGGCAACACTAAGATCATGTGGGATTACTAGAGGTGACAGGGGCTGTGCAGTAATATAACATCGCCTGTGCATACATTTAGGTAACACTGAGAGATCATGTGGGATTACTAGAGGTGACATGGGCTGTGCAGTAATATAACATCGCCTGTGCATACATTTAGGTAACACTGAGAGACCATGTGGGATTACTAGAGGTGACATGGACTGTGCAGTAATATAACATCGCCTGTGCATACATTTAGGTAACACTGAGAGATCATGTGGGATTACTAGAGGTGACATGGGCTGTGCAGTAATATAACATCGCCTGTGCATACATTTAGATAACATAGAGATCATGTGGGATTACTAGAGGTGATATGGGCTGTGCAGTAATATAACATCGCCTGTGCATACATTTAGATAACACAGAGATCATGTGGCATTACTAGAGGTGACATGGGCTGTGCAGTAATATAACATCGCCTGTGCATACATTTAGATAACACAGAGATCATGTGGGATTACTAGAGGTGAAATGGGCTGTGCAGTAATATAACATCGCCTGTGCATACATTTAGGTAACACTGAGATCATGTGGGATTACTAGAGGTGACATGGGCTGTGCAGCAATATAACATCGCCTGTGCATACATTTAGATAACACTGAGAGATCATGTGGTATTACTAGAGGTGACATGGGCTGTGCAGTAATATAACATCGCCTGTGCATACATTTAGGTAACACTGAGATCATTTGGGATTACTAGAGGTGACTTGGGCTGTGCAGTAATATAACATCGCCTGTGCATACATTTAGGTAACACTGAGAGACCATGTGGGATTACTAGAGGTGACATGGGCTGTGCAGTAATATAACATCGCCTGTGCATACATTTAGATAACACTGAGAGATCATGTGGGATTACTAGAGGCGACATGGGCTGTGCAGTAATATAACATCGCCTGTGCATACATTTAGATAACACTGAGAGATCATGTGGGATTACTAGAGGTGACATGGGCTGTGCAGTAATATAACATCGCCTGTGCATACATTTAGGTAACACTGAGAGATCATGTGGGATTACTAGAGGTGACATGGGCTGTGCAGTAATATAACATCGCCTGTGCATACATTTACGTAACACTGAGAGACCATGTGGGATTACTAGAGGTGACATGGACTGTGCAGTAATATAACATCGCCTGTGCATACATTTAGGTAACACTGGGAGACCATGTGGGATTACTAGAGCTGACATGGGCTGTGCAGTAATATAACATCGCCTGTGCATACATTTAGATAACACAGAGATCATGTGGGATTACTAGAGGTGACATGGGCTGTGCAGTAATATAACATCGCCTGTGCATACATTTAGGTAACACTGAGATATCATGTGGGATTACTAGAGGTGACATGGGCTGTGAAGTAATATAACATCGCCTGTGCATACATTTAGATAACACAGAGATCATTTGGGATTACTAGAGGTGAAATGGGCTGTGCAGTAATATAACATCGGCTGTGCATACATGAAGGTAACACTGAGAGATCATGTGGGATTACTAGAGGTGACATGGGCTGTGCAGTAATATAACATCGCCTGTGCATACATTTAGGTAACACTGAGAGATCATGTGGGATTACTAGAGGTGACATGGGCTGTGCAGTAATATAACATCGCCTGTGCATACATTTAGGTAACACTGAGAGACCATGTGGGATTACTAGTGGTGACATGGACTGTGCAGTAATATAACATCGCCTGTGCATACATTTAGGTAACACTGAGATCATGTGGGATTACTAGAGGTGACATATGCTGTGTAGTAATATAACATCGCCTGTGCATACATTTAGATAACACAGAGATCATGCGGGATTACTAGAGGTGACATGAGCTGTGCAGTAATATAACATCGCCTGTGCATACATTTAGGTAACACTGAGAGATCATTTGGGATTACTAGAGGTGACATGGGCTGTGCAGTAATATAACATCGCCTGTGCATACATTTAGATAACACAGAGATCATGTGGGATTACTAGAGGTGATATGGGATGTGCAGTAATATAACATGGCCTGTGCATACATTTAGATAACACAGAGATCATGTGGGATTACTAGAGGTGACATGGGCTGTGCAGTAATATAACATCGCCTGTGCATACATTTAGGTAACACTGAGATCATGTGGGATTACTAGAGGTGACATATGCTGTGTAGTAATATAACATCGCCTGTGCATACATTTAGGTAACACTGAGAGATCATGTGGGATTACAAGAGGCGACATGGGCTGTGCAGTAATATAACATCGCCTGTGCATACATTTAGGTAACACTGAGAGATCATGTGGTATTACTAGAGGTGACATAGGCTGTGCAGTAATATAACATCGCCTGTGCATACATCTAGGTAACACTGAGAGATCATGTGGGATTACTAGAGGTGACATGGGCTGTGCAGTAATATAACATCGCCTGTGCATACATTTACGTAACACTGAGAGACCATGTGGGATTACTAGAGGTGACATGGACTGTGCAGTAATATAACATCGCCTGTGCATACATTTAGGTAACACTGGGAGACCATGTGGGATTACTAGAGGTGACATGGGCTGTGCAGTAATATAACATCGCCTGTGCATACATTTAGATAACACAGAGATCATGTGGGATTACTAGAGGTGACATGGGCTGTGCAGAAATATAACATCACCTGTGCATACATTTAGGTAACACTGAGATATCATGTGGGATTACTAGAGGTGACATGGGCTGTGAAGTAATATAACATCGCCTGTGCATACATTTAGATAACACAGAGATCATTTGGGATTACTAGAGGTGAAATGGGCTGTGCAGTAATATAACATCG
Source organism: Pseudophryne corroboree (assembly GCF_028390025.1). Taxonomy (NCBI): domain Eukaryota; kingdom Metazoa; phylum Chordata; class Amphibia; order Anura; family Myobatrachidae; genus Pseudophryne; species Pseudophryne corroboree. Next base: position 733,647 of record NW_026967538.1, on the reverse strand, counting down.
GCTGTGCATACATGAAGGTAACACTGAGAGATCATGTGGGATTACTAGAGGTGACATGGGCTGTGCAGTAATATAACATCGCCTGTGCATACATTTAGGTAACACTGAGAGATCATGTGGGATTACTAGAGGTGACATGGGCTGTGCAGTAATATAACATCGCCTGTGCATACATTTAGGTAACACTGAGAGACCATGTGGGATTACTAGTGGTGACATGGACTGTGCAGTAATATAACATCGCCTGTGCATACATTTAGGTAACACTGAGAGTTCATGTGGGATTACTAGAGGTGACATGGGCTGTGCAGTAATATAACATCGCCTGTGCATACATTTAGATAACACAGAGATCATGTGGGATTACTAGAGGTGATATGGGCTGTGCAGTAATATAACATCGCCTATGCTTACATTTAGATAACACAGAGATCATGTGGGATTACTAGAGGTGATATGGGCTGTGCAGTAATATAACATCGCATGTGCATACATTTAGGCAACACTAAGATCATGTGGGATTACTAGAGGTGACAGGGGCTGTGCAGTAATATAACATCGCCTGTGCATACATTTAGGTAACACTGAGAGATCATGTGGGATTACTAGAGGTGACATGGGCTGTGCAGTAATATAACATCGCCTGTGCATACATTTAGGTAACACTGAGAGACCATGTGGGATTACTAGAGGTGACATGGACTGTGCAGTAATATAACATCGCCTGTGCATACATTTAGATAACACAGAGATCATGTGGGATTACTAGAGGTGACATGGGCTGTGCAGTAATATAACATCGCCTGTGCATACATTTAGATAACACAGAGATCATGTGGGATTACTAGAGGTGAAATGGGCTGTGCAGTAATATAACATCGCCTGTGCATACATTTAGGTAACACTGAGATCATGTGGGATTACTAGAGGTGACATGGGCTGTGCAGTAATATAACATCGCCTGTGCATACATTTAGATAACACTGAGAGATCATGTGGTATTACTAGAGGTGACATGGGCTGGCTGTGCAGTAATATAACATCGCCTGTGCATACATTTAGGTAACACTGAGATCATTTGGGATTACTAGAGGTGACTTGGGCTGTGCAGTAATATAACATCGCCTGTGCATACATTTAGGTAACACTGAGAGACCATGTGGGATTACTAGAGGTGACATGGGCTGTGCAGTAATATAACATCGCCTGTGCATACATTTAGATAACACTGAGAGATCATGTGGGATTACTAGAGGCGACATGGGCTGTGCAGTAATATAACATCGCCTGTGCATACATTTAGATAACACTGAGAGATCATGTGGGATTACTAGAGGTGACATGGGCTGTGCAGTAATATAACATCGCCTGTGCATACATTTAGGTAACACTGAGAGATCATGTGGGATTACTAGAGGTGACATGGGCTGTGCAGTAATATAACATCGCCTGTGCATACATTTACGTAACACTGAGAGACCATGTGGGATTACTAGAGGTGACATGGACTGTGCAGTAATATAACATCGCCTGTGCATACATTTAGGTAACACTGGGAGACCATGTGGGATTACTAGAGGTGACATGGGCTGTGCAGTAATATAACATCGCCTGTGCATACATTTAGATAACACAGAGATCATGTGGGATTACTAGAGGTGACATGGGCTGTGCAGTAATATAACATCGCCTGTGCATACATTTAGGTAACACTGAGATATCATGTGGGATTACTAGAGGTGACATGGGCTGTGAAGTAATATAACATCGCCTGTGCATACATTTAGATAACACAGAGATCATTTGGGATTACTAGAGGTGAAATGGGCTGTGCAGTAATATAACATCGGCTGTGCATACATGAAGGTAACACTGAGAGATCATGTGGGATTACTAGAGGTGACATGGGCTGTGCAGTAATATAACATCGCCTGTGCATACATTTAGGTAACACTGAGAGATCATGTGGGATTACTAGAGGTGACATGGGCTGTGCAGTAATATAACATCGCCTGTGCATACATTTAGGTAACACTGAGAGACCATGTGGGATTACTAGTGGTGACATGGACTGTGCAGTAATATAACATCGCCTGTGCATACATTTAGGTAACACTGAGAGATCATGTGGGATTACTAGAGGTGACATGGGCTGTGCAGTAATATAACATCGCCTGTGCATACATTTAGATAACACAGAGATCATGTGGGATTACTAGAGGTGATATGGGCTGTGCAGTAATATAACATCGCCTGTGCTTACATTTAGATAACACAGAGATCATGTGGGATTACTAGAGGTGATATGGGCTGTGCAGTAATATAACATCGCCTGTGCATACATTTAGGCAACACTAAAATCATGTGGGATTACTAGAGGTGACAGGGGCTGTGCAGTAATATAACATCGCCTGTGCATACATTTAGGTAACACTGAGAGATCATGTGGGATTACTAGAGGTGACATGGGCTGTGCAGTAATATAACATCGCCTGTGCATACATTTAGGTAACACTGAGAGACCATGTGGGATTACTAGAGGTGACATGGACTGTGCAGTAATATAACATCGCCTGTGCATACATTTAGTTAACACTGAGAGATCATGTGGGATTACTAGAGGCGACATGGGCTGTGTAGTAATATAACATCGCCTGTGCATACATTTAGGTAACACTGAGAGATCATGTGGGATTACTACAGGTGACATGGGCTGTGCAGTAATATAACATCGCCTCTGCATACATTTAGGTAACACTGAGAGACCATGTGGGATTACTAGAGGTGATATGGGCTGTGCAGTAATATAACATCGCCTGTGCATACATTTAGTTAACACAGAGATCATGTGGGATTACTAGAGGTGACATGGGCTGTGCAGTAATATAACATCGCCTGTGCATACATTTAGATAACACAGCGATCATGTGGGATTACTAGAGGTGAAATGGGCTGTGCAGTAATATAACATCGCCTGTGCATACATTTAGATAACACTGAGAGATCATGTGGGATTACTAGAGGCGACATGGGCTGTGTAGTAATATAACATCGCCTGTGCATACATTTAGGTAACACTGAGAGATCATGTGGGATTACTACAGGTGACATGGGCTGTGCAGTAATATAACATCGCCTGTGCATACATTTAGGTAACACTGAGAGATCATGTGGGATTACTAGAGGTGACATGGGCTGTGCAGTAATATAACATCGCCTCTGCATACATTTAGGTAACACTGAGAGACCATGTGGGATTACTAGAGGTGACATGGACTGTGCAGTAATATAACATCACCTGTGCATACATTTAGGTAACACTGAGATCATGTGGGATTACTAGAGGTGACATATGCTGTGTAGTAATATAACATCGCCTGTGCATACATTTAGATAACACAGAGATCATGCGGGATTACTAGAGGTGACATGAGCTGTGCAGTAATATAACATCGCCTGTGCATACATTTAGGTAACACTGAGAGATCATTTGGGATTACTAGAGATGACATGGGCTGTGCAGTAATATAACATCGCCTGTGCATACATTTAGATAACACAGAGATCATGTGGGATTACTAGAGGTGATATGGGATGTGCAGTAATATAACATGGCCTGTGCATACATTTAGATAACACAGAGATCATGTGGGATTACTAGAGGTGACATGGGCTGTGCAGTAATATAACATCGCCTGTGCATACATTTAGGTAACACTGAGATCATGTGGGATTACTAGAGGTGACATGGGCTGTGCAGTAATATAACATCGCCTGTGCATACATTTAGGTAACACTGAGAGATCATGTGGGATTACTAGAGGTGACATGGGCTGTGCAGTAATATAACATCGCCTGTGCATACATTTAGGTAACACTGAGAGACCATGTGGGATTACTAGTGGTGACATGGACTGTGCAGTAATATAACATCGCCTGTGCATACATTTAGGTAACACTGAGAGATCATGTGGGATTACTAGAGGTGACATGGGCTGTGCAGTAATATAACATCGCCTGTGCATACATTTAGATAACACAGAGATCATGTGGGATTACTAGAGGTGATATGGGCTGTGCAGTAATATAACATCGCCTATGCTTACATTTAGATAACACAGAGATCATGTGGGATTACTAGAGGTGATATGGGCTGTGCAGTAATATAACATCGCATGTGCATACATTTAGGCAACACTAAGATCATGTGGGATTACTAGAGGTGACAGGGGCTGTGCAGTAATATAACATCGCCTGTGCATACATTTAGGTAACACTGAGAGATCATGTGGGATTACTAGAGGTGACATGGGCTGTGCAGTAATATAACATCGCCTGTGCATACATTTAGGTAACACTGAGAGACCATGTGGGATTACTAGAGGTGACATGGACTGTGCAGTAATATAACATCGCCTGTGCATACATTTAGGTAACACTGAGAGATCATGTGGGATTACTAGAGGTGACATGGGCTGTGCAGTAATATAACATCGCCTGTGCATACATTTAGATAACATAGAGATCATGTGGGATTACTAGAGGTGATATGGGCTGTGCAGTAATATAACATCGCCTGTGCATACATTTAGATAACACAGAGATCATGTGGGATTACTAGAGGTGACATGGGCTGTGCAGTAATATAACATCGCCTGTGCATACATTTAGATAACACAGAGATCATGTGGGATTACTAGAGGTGAAATGGGCTGTGCAGTAATATAACATCGCCTGTGCATACATTTAGGTAACACTGAGATCATGTGGGATTACTAGAGGTGACATGGGCTGTGCAGTAATATAACATCGCCTGTGCATACATTTAGATAACACTGAGAGATCATGTGGTATTACTAGAGGTGACATGGGCTGGCTGTGCAGTAATATAACATCGCCTGTGCATACATTTAGGTAACACTGAGATCATTTGGGATTACTAGAGGTGACTTGGGCTGTGCAGTAATATAACATCGCCTGTGCATACATTTAGGTAACACTGAGAGACCATGTGGGATTACTAGAGGTGACATGGGCTGTGCAGTAATATAACATCGCCTGTGCATACATTTAGATAACACTGAGAGATCATGTGGGATTACTAGAGGCGACATGGGCTGTGCAGTAATATAACATCGCCTGTGCATACATTTAGATAACACTGAGAGATCATGTGGGATTACTAGAGGTGACATGGGCTGTGCAGTAATATAACATCGCCTGTGCATACATTTAGGTAACACTGAGAGATCATGTGGGATTACTAGAGGTGACATGGGCTGTGCAGTAATATAACATCGCCTGTGCATACATTTACGTAACACTGAGAGACCATGTGGGATTACTAGAGGTGACATGGACTGTGCAGTAATATAACATCGCCTGTGCATACATTTAGGTAACACTGGGAGACCATGTGGGATTACTAGAGGTGACATGGGCTGTGCAGTAATATAACATCGCCTGTGCATACATTTAGATAACACAGAGATCATGTGGGATTACTAGAGGTGACATGGGCTGTGCAGTAATATAACATCGCCTGTGCATACATTTAGGTAACACTGAGATATCATGTGGGATTACTAGAGGTGACATGGGCTGTGAAGTAATATAACATCGCCTGTGCATACATTTAGATAACACAGAGATCATTTGGGATTACTAGAGGTGAAATGGGCTGTGCAGTAATATAACATCGGCTGTGCATACATGAAGGTAACACTGAGAGATCATGTGGGATTACTAGAGGTGACATGGGCTGTGCAGTAATATAACATCGCCTGTGCATACATTTAGGTAACACTGAGAGATCATGTGGGATTACTAGAGGTGACATGGGCTGTGCAGTAATATAACATCGCCTGTGCATACATTTAGGTAACACTGAGAGACCATGTGGGATTACTAGTGGTGACATGGACTGTGCAGTAATATAACATCGCCTGTGCATACATTTAGGTAACACTGAGAGATCATGTGGGATTACTAGAGGTGACATGGGCTGTGCAGTAATATAACATCGCCTGTGCATACATTTAGATAACACAGAGATCATGTGGGATTACTAGAGGTGATATGGGCTGTGCAGTAATATAACATCGCCTGTGCTTACATTTAGATAACACAGAGATCATGTGGGATTACTAGAGGTGATATGGGCTGTGCAGTAATATAACATCGCCTGTGCATACATTTAGGCAACACTAAAATCATGTGGGATTACTAGAGGTGACAGGGGCTGTGCAGTAATATAACATCGCCTGTGCATACATTTAGGTAACACTGAGAGATCATGTGGGATTACTAGAGGTGACATGGGCTGTGCAGTAATATAACATCGCCTGTGCATACATTTAGGTAACACTGAGAGACCATGTGGGATTACTAGAGGTGACATGGACTGTGCAGTAATATAACATCGCCTGTGCATACATTTAGTTAACACTGAGAGATCATGTGGGATTACTAGAGGCGACATGGGCTGTGTAGTAATATAACATCGCCTGTGCATACATTTAGGTAACACTGAGAGATCATGTGGGATTACTACAGGTGACATGGGCTGTGCAGTAATATAACATCGCCTCTGCATACATTTAGGTAACACTGAGAGACCATGTGGGATTACTAGAGGTGATATGGGCTGTGCAGTAATATAACATCGCCTGTGCATACATTTAGTTAACACAGAGATCATGTGGGATTACTAGAGGTGACATGGGCTGTGCAGTAATATAACATCGCCTGTGCATACATTTAGATAACACAGCGATCATGTGGGATTACTAGAGGTGAAATGGGCTGTGCAGTAATATAACATCGCCTGTGCATACATTTAGATAACACTGAGAGATCATGTGGGATTACTAGAGGCGACATGGGCTGTGTAGTAATATAACATCGCCTGTGCATACATTTAGGTAACACTGAGAGATCATGTGGGATTACTACAGGTGACATGGGCTGTGCAGTAATATAACATCGCCTGTGCATACATTTAGGTAACACTGAGAGATCATGTGGGATTACTAGAGGTGACATGGGCTGTGCAGTAATATAACATCGCCTCTGCATACATTTAGGTAACACTGAGAGACCATGTGGGATTACTAGAGGTGACATGGACTGTGCAGTAATATAACATCACCTGTGCATACATTTAGGTAACACTGAGATCATGTGGGATTACTAGAGGTGACATATGCTGTGTAGTAATATAACATCGCCTGTGCATACATTTAGATAACACAGAGATCATGCGGGATTACTAGAGGTGACATGAGCTGTGCAGTAATATAACATCGCCTGTGCATACATTTAGGTAACACTGAGAGATCATTTGGGATTACTAGAGATGACATGGGCTGTGCAGTAATATAACATCGCCTGTGCATACATTTAGATAACACAGAGATCATGTGGGATTACTAGAGGTGATATGGGATGTGCAGTAATATAACATGGCCTGTGCATACATTTAGATAACACAGAGATCATGTGGGATTACTAGAGGTGACATGGGCTGTGCAGTAATATAACATCGCCTGTGCATACATTTAGGTAACACTGAGATCATGTGGGATTACTAGAGGTGACATATGCTGTGTAGTAATATAACATCGCCTGTGCATACATTTAGGTAACACTGAGAGATCATGTGGGATTACAAGAGGCGACATGGGCTGTGCAGTAATATAACATCGCCTGTGCATACATTTAGGTAACACTGAGAGATCATGTGGTATTACTAGAGGTGACATAGGCTGTGCAGTAATATAACATCGCCTGTGCATACATCTAGGTAACACTGAGAGATCATGTGGGATTACTAGAGGTGACATGGGCTGTGCAGTAATATAACATCGCCTGTGCATACATTTACGTAACACTGAGAGACCATGTGGGATTACTAGAGGTGACATGGACTGTGCAGTAATATAACATCGCCTGTGCATACATTTAGGTAACACTGGGAGACCATGTGGGATTACTAGAGGTGACATGGGCTGTGCAGTAATATAACATCGCCTGTGCATACATTTAGATAACACAGAGATCATGTGGGATTACTAGAGGTGACATGGGCTGTGCAGAAATATAACATCACCTGTGCATACATTTAGGTAACACTGAGATATCATGTGGGATTACTAGAGGTGACATGGGCTGTGAAGTAATATAACATCGCCTGTGCATACATTTAGATAACACAGAGATTATTTGGGATTACTAGAGGTGAAATGGGCTGTGCAGTAATATAACATCGGCTGTGCATACATGAAGGTAACACTGAGAGATCATGTGGGATTACTAGAGGTGACATGGGCTGTGCAGTAATATAACATCGCCTGTGCATACATTTAGGTAACACTGAGAGATCATGTGGGATTACTAGAGGTGACATGGGCTGTGCAGTAATATAACATCGCCTGTGCATACATTTAGGTAACACTGAGAGACCATGTGGGATTACTAGTGGTGACATGGACTGTGCAGTAATATAACATCGCCTGTGCATACATTTAGGTAACACTGAGAGATCATGTGGGATTACTAGAGGTGACATGGGCTGTGCAGTAATATAACATCGCCTGTGCATACATTTAGATAACACAGAGATCATGTGGGATTACTAGAGGTGATATGGGCTGTGCAGTAATATAACATCGCCTGTGCTTACATTTAGATAACACAGAGATCATGTGGGATTACTAGAGGTGATATGGGCTGTGCAGTAATATAACATCGCCTGTGCATACATTTAGGCAACACTAAGATCATGTGGGATTACTAGAGGTGACAGGGGCTGTGCAGTAATATAACATCGCCTGTGCATACATTTAGGTAACACTGAGAGATCATGTGGGATTACTAGAGGTGACATGGGCTGTGCAGTAATATAACATCGCCTGTGCATACATTTAGGTAACACTGAGAGACCATGTGGGATTACTAGAGGTGACATGGACTGTGCAGTAATATAACATCGCCTGTGCATACATTTAGGTAACACTGAGAGATCATGTGGGATTACTAGAGGTGACATGGGCTGTGCAGTAATATAACATCGCCTGTGCATACATTTAGATAACATAGAGATCATGTGGGATTACTAGAGGTGATATGGGCTGTGCAGTAATATAACATCGCCTGTGCATACATTTAGATAACACAGAGATCATGTGGGATTACTAGAGGTGACATGGGCTGTGCAGTAATATAACATCGCCTGTGCATACATTTAGATAACACAGAGATCATGTGGGATTACTAGAGGTGAAATGGGCTGTGCAGTAATATAACATCGCCTGTGCATACATTTAGGTAACACTGAGATCATGTGGGATTACTAGAGGTGACATGGGCTGTGCAGTAATATAACATCGCCTGTGCATACATTTAGATAACACTGAGAGATCATGTGGTATTACTAGAGGTGACATGGGCTGTGCAGTAATATAACATCGCCTGTGCATACATTTAGGTAACACTGAGATCATTTGGGATTACTAGAGGTGACTTGGGCTGTGCAGTAATATAACATCGCCTGTGCATACATTTAGGTAACACTGAGAGACCATGTGGGATTACTAGAGGTGACATGGGCTGTGCAGTAATATAACATCGCCTGTGCATACATTTAGATAACACTGAGAGATCATGTGGGATTACTAGAGGCGACATGGGCTGTGCAGTAATATAACATCGCCTGTGCATACATTTAGATAACACTGAGAGATCATGTGGGATTACTAGAGGTGACATGGGCTGTGCAGTAATATAACATTGCCTGTGCATACATTTAGGTAACACTGAGAGATCATGTGGGATTACTAGAGGTGACATGGGCTGTGCAGTAATATAACATCGCCTGTGCATACATTTACGTAACACTGAGAGACCATGTGGGATTACTAGAGGTGACATGGACTGTGCAGTAATATAACATCGCCTGTGCATACATTTAGGTAACACTGGGAGACCATGTGGGATTACTAGAGGTGACATGGGCTGTGCAGTAATATAACATCGCCTGTGCATACATTTAGATAACACAGAGATCATGTGGGATTACTAGAGGTGACATGGGCTGTGCAGTAATATAACATCGCCTGTGCATACATTTAGATAACACAGAGATCATGTGGGATTACTAGAGGTGAAATGGGCTGTGCAGTAATATAACATCGCATGTGCATACATTTAGGTAACACTGAGATCATGTGGGATTACTAGAGGTGACATAGGCTGTGCAGTAATATAACATCGCCTGTGCATACATTTAGATAACACTGAGAGATCATGTGGTTTTACTAGAGGTGACATGGGCTGTGCAGTAATAAAACATTGCCTGTGCATACATTTAGGTAACACTGAGATCATTTGGGATTACTAGAGGTGACATGGGCTGTGCAGTAATATAACATCGCCTGTGCATACATTTAGGTAACACTGAGAGACCATGTGGGATTACTAGAGGTGACATGGACTGTGCAGTAATATAACATCGCCTGTGCATACATTTAGGTAACACTGAGAGATCATGTAGGATTACTAGAGGTGACATGGGCTGTGCAGTAATATAACATCGCCTGTGCATACATTTAGATAACACTGAGAGATCATGTGGGATTACTAGAGGCGACATGGGCTGTGCAGTAATATAACATCGCCTGTGCATACATTTAGATAACACTGAGAGAACATGTGGGATTACTAGAGGTTACATGGGCTGTGCAGTAATATAACATCGCCTGTGCATACATTTAGGTAACACTGAGAGATCATGTGGGATTACTAGAGGTGACATGGGCTGTGCAGTAATATAACATCGCCTGTGCATACATTTAGATAACACTGAGAGATCATGTGGGATTACTAGAGGTGAAATGGGCTGTGCAGTAATATAACATCGCCTGTGCATACATTTAGGTAACACTGAGATCATGTGGGATTACTAGAGATGACATGGGCTGTGCAGTAATATAACATCGCCTGTGCATACATTTAGGTAACACTGAGAGATCATGTGGGATTACTAGAGGTGACATGGGCTGTGCAGTAATATAACATCGCCTGTGCATACATTTAGATAACACTGAGAGATCATGTGGGATTACTAGAGGTGACATGGGCTGTGCAGTAATATAACATCGCCTGTGCATACATTTAGATAACACTGAGAGATCATGTGGTTTTACTAGAGGTGACATGGGCTGTGCAGTAATATAACATCGCCTGTGCATACATTTAGGTAACACTGAGATCATTTGGGATTACTAGAGGTGACATGGGCTGTGCAGTAATATAACATCGCCTGTGCACACATTTAGGTAACACTGAGAGATCATGTGGGATTACTAGAGGTGACATGGACTGTGCAGTAATATAACATCGCCTGTGCATACATTTAGGTAACACTGGGAGACCATGTGGGATTACTAGAGGTGACATGGGCTGTGCAGTAATATAACATCGCCTGTGCATACATTTAGATAACACAGAGATCATGTGGGATTACTAGAGGTGACATGGACTGTGCAGTAATATAACATCGCCTGTGCATACATTTAGGTAACACTGGGAGACCATGTGGGATTACTAGAGGTGACATGGGCTGTGCAGTAATATAACATCGCCTGTGCATACATTTAGATAACACAGAGATCATGTGGGATTACTAGAGGTGACATGGACTGTGCAGTAATATAACATCGCCTGTGCATACATTTAGGTAACACTGAGAGATCATGTAGGATTACTAGAGGTGACATGGGCTGTGCAGTAATATAACATCGCCTGTGCATACATTTAGATAACACTGATAGATCATGTGGGATTACTAGAGGAGACATGGGCTGTGCAGTAATATAACATCGCCTGTGCATACATTTAGATAACACTGAGAGTTCATGTGGGATTACTAGAGGTGACATGGGCTGTGCAGTAATATAACATCACCTGTGCATACATTTAGGTAACACTGAGAGATCATGTGGGATTACTAGAGGTGACATGGGCTGTGCAGTAATATAACATCGCCTGTGCATACATTTAGATAACACTGAGAGATCATGTGGGATTACTAGAGGTGACATGGGCTGTGCAGTAATATAACATCCCCTGTGCATACATTTAGGTAACACTGAGATCATGTGGGATTACTAGAGATGACATGGGCTGTGCAGTAATATAACATCGCCTGTGCATACATTTAGGTAACACTGAGAAATCATGTGTGATTACTAGCGGTGACATGGGCTGTGCAGTAATATAACATCGCCTGTGCATACATTTAGATAACACTGAGAGATCATGTAGGATTACTAGAGGTGACATGGGCTGTGCAGTAATATAACATCGCCTGTGCATACATTTAGATAACACTGAGAGATCATGTGGGATTACTAGAGGCGACATGGGCTGTGCAGTAATATAACATTGCCTGTGCATACATTTAGATAACACTGAGAGAACATGTGGGATTACTAGAGGCGACATGGGCTGTGCAGTAATATAACATCGCCTGTGCATACATTTAAGTAACACTGAGAGATCATGTGGGATTACTAGAGGTGACATGGGCTGTGCAGTAATATAACATTGCCTGTGCATACATTTAGGTAACACTGAGAGATCATGTGGGATTACTAGAGGTGACATGGGCTGTGCAGTAATATAACATCGCCTGTGCATACATTTAGATAACACTGAGAGATCATGTGGGATTACTAGAGGTGAAATGGGCTGTGCAGTAATATAACATCGCCTGTGCATACATTTAGGTAACACTGAGATCATGTGGAATTACTAGAGATGACATGGGCTGTGCAGTAATATAACATCGCCTGTGCATACATTTAGGTAACACTGAGAGATCATGTGGGATTACTAGAGGTGACATGGGCTGTGCAGTAATATAACATCGCCTGTGCATACATTTAGATAACACTGAGAGATCATGTGGGATTACTAGAGGTGACATGGGCTGTGCAGTAATATAACATCGCCTGTGCATACATTTAGGTAACACTGAGATCATGTGGTATTACTAGAGGTGACATGGGCTGTGCAGTAATATAACATCGCCTGTGCATACATTTAGGTAACACTGAGAGACCATGTGGGATTACTAGAGGTGACATGGACTGTTCAGTAATATAACATCGCCTGTGCATACATTTAGGTAACACTGAGAGATCATGTAGGATTACTAGAGGTGACATGGGCTGTGCAGTAATATAACATCGCCTGTGCATACATTTAGATAACACTGATAGATCATGTGGGATTACTAGAGGAGACATGGGCTGTGCAGTAATATAACATCGCCTGTGCATACATTTAGATAACACTGAGAGTTCATGTGGGATTACGAGAGGTGACATGGGCTGTGCAGTAATATAACATCACCTGTGCATACATTTAGGTAACACTGAGAGATCATGTGGGATTACTAGAGGTGACATGGGCTGTGCAGTAATATAACATTGCCTGTGCATACATTTAGATAACACTGAGAGATCATGTGGGATTACTAGGGGTGACATGGGCTGTGCAGTAATATAACATCGCCTGTGCATACATTTAGGTAACACTGAGATCATGTGGGATTACTAGAGATGACATGGGCTGTGCAGTAATATAACATCGCCTGTGCATACATTTAGGTAACACTGAGAAATCATGTGTGATTACTAGCGGTGACATGGGCTGTGCAGTAATACAACATCGCCTGTGCATACATTTAGATAACACTGAGAGATCATGTGGGATTACTAGAGGTGACATGGGCTATGCAGTAATATAACATCGCCTGTGCATACATTTAGGTAACACTGAGATCATGTGGTATTACTAGAGGTGACATGGGCTCTGCAGTAATATAACATCGCCTGTGCATACATTTAGGTAACACTGAGAGATCATGTGGGATTACTAGAGGTGACATGGGCTGTGCAGTAATATAACATCGCCTGTGCATACATTTAGGTAACACAGAGAGACGATGTGGGATTACTAGTGGTGACATGACTGTGCAGTAATATAACATCGCCTGTGCATACATTTAGGTAACACTGAGAGATCATGTGTGATTACTAGAGGTGACATGGGCTGTGCAGTAATATAACATCGCCTGTGCATACATTTAGGTAACACTGAGAGACCATGTGGGATTACTAGTGGTGACATGGACTGTGCAGTAATATAACATCGCCTTTGCATACATTTAGTTAACACTGAGAGATCATGTGGGATTACTAGAGATGACATGGGCTGTGCAGTAATATAACATCGCCTGAGCATACATTTAGGTAACACTGAGATCATGTGGGATTACTAGCGGTGACATGGGCTGTGCAGTAATATAACATTGCCTGTGCATACATTTAGGTAACACTGAGATCATATGGGATTACTAGAGGTGACATGGGCTGCGCAGTAATATAACATTACCATGTGCATACATTTAGGTAACACTGAGAGAACATGTGGGATTACTAGAGGTGACATGGACTGTGCAGTAATATAACATCGCCTGTGCATACATTTAGGTAACACTGAGAGATCATGTGGGATTACTAGAGGTGACATGGACTGTGCAGTAATACAACATCGCCTGTGCATACATTTAGGTAACACTGAGAGATCATGTGGGATTACTAGAGGTGACATGGACTGTGCAGTAATATAACATCGCCTGTGCATACATTTAGGTAACACTGAGAGATCATGTGGGATTACTAGACGTGACATGGACTGTGCAGTAATACAACATCGCCTGTGCATACATTTAGATAACACTGAGAGATCATGTGGGATTACTAGAGGTGACATGGGCTGTGTAGTAATATAACATTGCCTGTGCATACATTTAGGTAACACTGAGAGATCATGTGGTATTACTAGAGGTGACATGGGCTGTGCAGTAATATAACATCGCCTGTGCATACATTTAGGTAACACTGAGATCATGTGGGATTACTAGAGGTGACATGGGCTGTGCAGTAATATAACATCGCCTGTGCATACATTTAGGTAACACTGAGATCATGTCGATTACTAGAGATGACATGGGCTGTGCAGTAATATAACATCGCCTGTGCATACATTTAGGTAACACTGAGAGATCATGTGGGATTACTAGAGATGACATGGGCTGTGTAGTAATATAACATCGCCTGTGCATACATTTAGGTAACACTGAGAGATCATGTGGGATTACTAGAGGTGACATGGGATGTGAGGTAATATAATATCGCCTGTGCATACATTTAGGTAACACTGAGAGATCATGTGGGATTTCTAGAGGTGACATGGGCTGTGCAGTAATATAACATCGCCTGTGCATACATTTAGGTAACACTGAGATCATGTCGATTGCTAGAGATGACATGGGCTGTGCAGTAATATAACATCGCCTGTGCATACATTTAGGTAACACTGAGAGATCATGTGGTATTACTAGAAGTGACATGGGCTGTGCAGTAATATAACATCGCCTGTGCATACATTTAGGTAACACTGAGAGATCATGTGGGATTACTAGAGGTGACATGGACTGTGCAGTAATACAACATCGCCTGTGCATACATTTAGGTAACACTGAGAGATCATGTGGGATTACTAGAGGTGACATGGACTGTGCAGTAATATAACATCGCCTGTGCATACATTTAGGTAACACTGAGAGATCATGTGGGATTACTAGAGGTGACATGGACTGTGCAGTAATACAACATCGCCTGTGCATACATTTAGGTAACACTGAGAGATCATGTGGGATTACTAGAGGTGACATGGACTGTGCAGTAATATAACATCGCCTGTGCATACATTTAGGTAACACTGAGAGATCATGTGGGATTACTAGACGTGACATGGACTGTGCAGTAATACAACATCGCCTGTGCATACATTTAGATAACACTGAGAGATCATGTGGGATTACTAGAGGTGACATGGGCTGTGTAGTAATATAACATTGCCTGTGCATACATTTAGGTAACACTGAGAGATCATGTGGGATTACTACAGGTGACATGGGCTGTGCAGTAATATAACATCGCCTGTGCATACATTTAGGTAACACTGAGAGATCATGTGGGATTACTAGAAGTGACATGGACTGTGCAGTAATATAACATCGCCTGTGCATACATTTAGGTAACACTGAGATCATGTGGGATTACTAGAGGTGACATATGCTGTGTAGTAATATAACATCGCCTGTGCATACATTTAGATAACACAGAGATCATGCGGGATTACTAGAGGTGACATGAGCTGTGCATTAATATAACATCGCCTGTGCATACATTTAGGTAACACTGAGAGATCATTTGGGATTACTAGAGGTGACATGGGCTGTGCAGTAATATAACATCGCCTGTGCATACATTTAGATAACACAGAGATCATGTGGGATTACTAGAGGTGATATGGGCTGTGCAGTAATATAACATGGCCTGTGCATACATTTAGATAACACAGAGATCATGTGGGATTACTAGAGGTGACATGGGCTGTGCAGTAATATAACATCGCCTGTGCATACATTTAGGTAACACTGAGATCATGTGGGATTACTAGAGGTGACATATGCTGTGTAGTA
The DNA here is from genome assembly GCF_028390025.1 of Pseudophryne corroboree. NCBI lineage: Eukaryota > Metazoa > Chordata > Amphibia > Anura > Myobatrachidae > Pseudophryne > Pseudophryne corroboree. The sequence goes on along the minus strand of NW_026967538.1, from coordinate 717,029 downwards.
ATATAACATCGCCTGTGCATACATTTAGGTAACACTGAGAGATCATGTGGGATTACTAGAGGCGACATGGGCTGTGCAGTAATATAACATCGCCTGTGCATACATTTAGGTAACACTGAGAGATCATGTGGTATTACTAGAGGTGACATAGGCTGTGCAGTAATATAACATCGCCTGTGCATACATCTAGGTAACACTGAGAGATCATGTGGGATTACTAGAGGTGACATGGGCTGTGCAGTAATATAACATCGCCTGTGCATACATTTACGTAACACTGAGAGACCATGTGGGATTACTAGAGGTGACATGGACTGTGCAGTAATATAACATCGCCTGTGCATACATTTAGGTAACACTGGGAGACCATGTGGGATTACTAGAGGTGACATGGGCTGTGCAGTAATATAACATCGCCTGTGCATACATTTAGATAACACAGAGATCATGTGGGATTACTAGAGGTGACATGGGCTGTGCAGAAATATAACATCACCTGTGCATACATTTAGGTAACACTGAGATATCATGTGGGATTACTAGAGGTGACATGGGCTGTGAAGTAATATAACATCGCCTGTGCATACATTTAGATAACACAGAGATCATTTGGGATTACTAGAGGTGAAATGGGCTGTGCAGTAATATAACATCGGCTGTGCATACATGAAGGTAACACTGAGAGATCATGTGGGATTACTAGAGGTGACATGGGCTGTGCAGTAATATAACATCGCCTGTGCATACATTTAGGTAACACTGAGAGATCATGTGGGATTACTAGAGGTGACATGGGCTGTGCAGTAATATAACATCGCCTGTGCATACATTTAGGTAACACTGAGAGACCATGTGGGATTACTAGTGGTGACATGGACTGTGCAGTAATATAACATCGCCTGTGCATACATTTAGGTAACACTGAGAGATCATGTGGGATTACTAGAGGTGACATGGGCTGTGCAGTAATATAACATCGCCTGTGCATACATTTAGATAACACAGAGATCATGTGGGATTACTAGAGGTGATATGGGCTGTGCAGTAATATAACATCGCCTGTGCTTACATTTAGATAACACAGAGATCATGTGGGATTACTAGAGGTGATATGGGCTGTGCAGTAATATAACATCGCCTGTGCATACATTTAGGCAACACTAAAATCATGTGGGATTACTAGAGGTGACAGGGGCTGTGCAGTAATATAACATCGCCTGTGCATACATTTAGGTAACACTGAGAGATCATGTGGGATTACTAGAGGTGACATGGGCTGTGCAGTAATATAACATCGCCTGTGCATACATTTAGGTAACACTGAGAGACCATGTGGGATTACTAGAGGTGACATGGACTGTGCAGTAATATAACATCGCCTGTGCATACATTTAGTTAACACTGAGAGATCATGTGGGATTACTAGAGGTGACATGGGCTGTGCAGTAATATAACATCGCCTGTGCATACATTTAGATAACATAGAGATCATGTGGGATTACTAGAGGTGATATGGGCTGTGCAGTAATATAACATCGCCTGTGCATACATTTAGTTAACACAGAGATCATGTGGGATTACTAGAGGTGACATGGGCTGTGCAGTAATATAACATCGCCTGTGCATACATTTAGATAACACTGAGAGATCATGTGGGATTACTAGAGGCGACATGGGCTGTGTAGTAATATAACATCGCCTGTGCATACATTTAGGTAACACTGAGAGATCATGTGGGATTACTACAGGTGACATGGGCTGTGCAGTAATATAACATCGCCTGTGCATACATTTAGGTAACACTGAGAGATCATGTGGGATTACTAGAGGTGACATGGGCTGTGCAGTAATATAACATCGCCTCTGCATACATTTAGGTAACACTGAGAGACCATGTGGGATTACTAGAGGTGACATGGACTGTGCAGTAATATAACATCGCCTGTGCATACATTTAGGTAACACTGAGATCATGTGGGATTACTAGAGGTGACATATGCTGTGTAGTAATATAACATCGCCTGTGCATACATTTAGATAACACAGAGATCATGCGGGATTACTAGAGGTGACATGAGCTGTGCAGTAATATAACATCGCCTGTGCATACATTTAGGTAACACTGAGAGATCATTTGGGATTACTAGAGGTGACATGGGCTGTGCAGTAATATAACATCGCCTGTGCATACATTTAGATAACACAGAGATCATGTGGGATTACTAGAGGTGATATGGGATGTGCAGTAATATAACATGGCCTGTGCATACATTTAGATAACACAGAGATCATGTGGGATTACTAGAGGTGACATGGGCTGTGCAGTAATATAACATCGCCTGTGCATACATTTAGGTAACACTGAGATCATGTGGGATTACTAGAGGTGACATATGCTGTGTAGTAATATAACATCGCCTGTGCATACATTTAGGTAACACTGAGAGATCATGTGGGATTACAAGAGGCGACATGGGCTGTGCAGTAATATAACATCGCCTGTGCATACATTTAGGTAACACTGAGAGATCATGTGGTATTACTAGAGGTGACATAGGCTGTGCAGTAATATAACATCGCCTGTGCATACATCTAGGTAACACTGAGAGATCATGTGGGATTACTAGAGGTGACATGGGCTGTGCAGTAATATAACATCGCCTGTGCATACATTTACGTAACACTGAGAGACCATGTGGGATTACTAGAGGTGACATGGACTGTGCAGTAATATAACATCGCCTGTGCATACATTTAGGTAACACTGGGAGACCATGTGGGATTACTAGAGGTGACATGGGCTGTGCAGTAATATAACATCGCCTGTGCATACATTTAGATAACACAGAGATCATGTGGGATTACTAGAGGTGACATGGGCTGTGCAGAAATATAACATCACCTGTGCATACATTTAGGTAACACTGAGATATCATGTGGGATTACTAGAGGTGACATGGGCTGTGAAGTAATATAACATCGCCTGTGCATACATTTAGATAACACAGAGATCATTTGGGATTACTAGAGGTGAAATGGGCTGTGCAGTAATATAACATCGGCTGTGCATACATGAAGGTAACACTGAGAGATCATGTGGGATTACTAGAGGTGACATGGGCTGTGCAGTAATATAACATCGCCTGTGCATACATTTAGGTAACACTGAGAGATCATGTGGGATTACTAGAGGTGACATGGGCTGTGCAGTAATATAACATCGCCTGTGCATACATTTAGGTAACACTGAGAGACCATGTGGGATTACTAGTGGTGACATGGACTGTGCAGTAATATAACATCGCCTGTGCATACATTTAGGTAACACTGAGAGATCATGTGGGATTACTAGAGGTGACATGGGCTGTGCAGTAATATAACATCGCCTGTGCATACATTTAGATAACACAGAGATCATGTGGGATTACTAGAGGTGATATGGGCTGTGCAGTAATATAACATCGCCTGTGCTTACATTTAGATAACACAGAGATCATGTGGGATTACTAGAGGTGATATGGGCTGTGCAGTAATATAACATCGCATGTGCATACATTTAGGCAACACTAAGATCATGTGGGATTACTAGAGGTGACAGGGGCTGTGCAGTAATATAACATCGCCTGTGCATACATTTAGGTAACACTGAGAGATCATGTGGGATTACTAGAGGTGACATGGGCTGTGCAGTAATATAACATCGCCTGTGCATACATTTAGGTAACACTGAGAGACCATGTGGGATTACTAGAGGTGACATGGACTGTGCAGTAATATAACATCGCCTGTGCATACATTTAGGTAACACTGAGAGATCATGTGGGATTACTAGAGGTGACATGGGCTGTGCAGTAATATAACATCGCCTGTGCATACATTTAGATAACATAGAGATCATGTGGGATTACTAGAGGTGATATGGGCTGTGCAGTAATATAACATCGCCTGTGCATACATTTAGATAACACAGAGATCATGTGGGATTACTAGAGGTGACATGGGCTGTGCAGTAATATAACATCGCCTGTGCATACATTTAGATAACACAGAGATCATGTGGGATTACTAGAGGTGAAATGGGCTGTGCAGTAATATAACATCGCCTGTGCATACATTTAGGTAACACTGAGATCATGTGGGATTACTAGAGGTGACATGGGCTGTGCAGTAATATAACATCGCCTGTGCATACATTTAGATAACACTGAGAGATCATGTGGTATTACTAGAGGTGACATGGGCTGTGCAGTAATATAACATCGCCTGTGCATACATTTAGGTAACACTGAGATCATTTGGGATTACTAGAGGTGACTTGGGCTGTGCAGTAATATAACATCGCCTGTGCATACATTTAGGTAACACTGAGAGACCATGTGGGATTACTAGAGGTGACATGGGCTGTGCAGTAATATAGCATCGCCTGTGCATACATTTAGATAACACTGAGAGATCATGTGGGATTACTAGAGGCGACATGGGCTGTGCAGTAATATAACATCGCCTGTGCATACATTTAGATAACACTGAGAGATCATGTGGGATTACTAGAGGTGACATGGGCTGTGCAGTAATATAACATCGCCTGTGCATACATTTAGGTAACACTGAGAGATCATGTGGGATTACTAGAGGTGACATGGGCTGTGCAGTAATATAACATCGCCTGTGCATACATTTACGTAACACTGAGAGACCATGTGGGATTACTAGAGGTGACATGGACTGTGCAGTAATATAACATCGCCTGTGCATACATTTAGGTAACACTGGGAGACCATGTGGGATTACTAGAGCTGACATGGGCTGTGCAGTAATATAACATCGCCTGTGCATACATTTAGATAACACAGAGATCATGTGGGATTACTAGAGGTGACATGGGCTGTGCAGTAATATAACATCGCCTGTGCATACATTTAGGTAACACTGAGATATCATGTGGGATTACTAGAGGTGACATGGGCTGTGAAGTAATATAACATCGCCTGTGCATACATTTAGATAACACAGAGATCATTTGGGATTACTAGAGGTGAAATGGGCTGTGCAGTAATATAACATCGGCTGTGCATACATGAAGGTAACACTGAGAGATCATGTGGGATTACTAGAGGTGACATGGGCTGTGCAGTAATATAACATCGCCTGTGCATACATTTAGGTAACACTGAGAGATCATGTGGGATTACTAGAGGTGACATGGGCTGTGCAGTAATATAACATCGCCTGTGCATACATTTAGGTAACACTGAGAGACCATGTGGGATTACTAGTGGTGACATGGACTGTGCAGTAATATAACATCGCCTGTGCATACATTTAGATAACACAGAGATCATGCGGGATTACTAGAGGTGACATGAGCTGTGCAGTAATATAACATCGCCTGTGCATACATTTAGGTAACACTGAGAGATCATTTGGGATTACTAGAGGTGACATGGGCTGTGCAGTAATATAACATCGCCTGTGCATACATTTAGATAACACAGAGATCATGTGGGATTACTAGAGGTGATATGGGATGTGCAGTAATATAACATGGCCTGTGCATACATTTAGATAACACAGAGATCATGTGGGATTACTAGAGGTGACATGGGCTGTGCAGTAATATAACATCGCCTGTGCATACATTTAGGTAACACTGAGATCATGTGGGATTACTAGAGGTGACATATGCTGTGTAGTAATATAACATCGCCTGTGCATACATTTAGGTAACACTGAGAGATCATGTGGGATTACAAGAGGCGACATGGGCTGTGCAGTAATATAACATCGCCTGTGCATACATTTAGGTAACACTGAGAGATCATGTGGTATTACTAGAGGTGACATAGGCTGTGCAGTAATATAACATCGCCTGTGCATACATCTAGGTAACACTGAGAGATCATGTGGGATTACTAGAGGTGACATGGGCTGTGCAGTAATATAACATCGCCTGTGCATACATTTACGTAACACTGAGAGACCATGTGGGATTACTAGAGGTGACATGGACTGTGCAGTAATATAACATCGCCTGTGCATACATTTAGGTAACACTGGGAGACCATGTGGGATTACTAGAGGTGACATGGGCTGTGCAGTAATATAACATCGCCTGTGCATACATTTAGATAACACAGAGATCATGTGGGATTACTAGAGGTGACATGGGCTGTGCAGAAATATAACATCACCTGTGCATACATTTAGGTAACACTGAGATATCATGTGGGATTACTAGAGGTGACATGGGCTGTGAAGTAATATAACATCGCCTGTGCATACATTTAGATAACACAGAGATCATTTGGGATTACTAGAGGTGAAATGGGCTGTGCAGTAATATAACATCGGCTGTGCATACATGAAGGTAACACTGAGAGATCATGTGGGATTACTAGAGGTGACATGGGCTGTGCAGTAATATAACATCGCCTGTGCATACATTTAGGTAACACTGAGAGATCATGTGGGATTACTAGAGGTGACATGGGCTGTGCAGTAATATAACATCGCCTGTGCATACATTTAGGTAACACTGAGAGACCATGTGGGATTACTAGTGGTGACATGGACTGTGCAGTAATATAACATCGCCTGTGCATACATTTAGGTAACACTGAGAGATCATGTGGGATTACTAGAGGTGACATGGGCTGTGCAGTAATATAACATCGCCTATGCATACATTTAGATAACACAGAGATCATGTGGGATTACTAGAGGTGATATGGGCTGTGCAGTAATATAACATCGCCTGTGCTTACATTTAGATAACACAGAGATCATGTGGGATTACTAGAGGTGATATGGGCTGTGCAGTAATATAACATCGCATGTGCATACATTTAGGCAACACTAAGATCATGTGGGATTACTAGAGGTGACAGGGGCTGTGCTGTAATATAACATCGCCTGTGCATACATTTAGGTAACACTGAGAGATCATGTGGGATTACTAGAGGTGACATGGGCTGTGCAGTAATATAACATCGCCTGTGCATACATTTAGGTAACACTGAGAGACCATGTGGGATTACTAGAGGTGACATGGACTGTGCAGTAATATAACATCGCCTGTGCATACATTTAGGTAACACTGAGAGATCATGTGGGATTACTAGAGGTGACATGGGCTGTGCAGTAATATAACATCGCCTGTGCATACATTTAGATAACATAGAGATCATGTGGGATTACTAGAGGTGATATGGGCTGTGCAGTAATATAACATCGCCTGTGCATACATTTAGATAACACAGAGATCATGTGGGATTACTAGAGGTGACATGGGCTGTGCAGTAATATAACATCGCCTGTGCATACATTTAGATAACACAGAGATCATGTGGGATTACTAGAGGTGAAATGGGCTGTGCAGTAATATAACATCGCCTGTGCATACATTTAGGTAACACTGAGATCATGTGGGATTACTAGAGGTGACATGGGCTGTGCAGTAATATAACATCGCCTGTGCATACATTTAGATAACACTGAGAGATCATGTGGTATTACTAGAGGTGACATGGGCTGTGCAGTAATATAACATCGCCTGTGCATACATTTAGGTAACACTGAGATCATTTGGGATTACTAGAGGTGACTTGGGCTGTGCAGTAATATAACATCGCCTGTGCATACATTTAGGTAACACTGAGAGACCATGTGGGATTACTAGAGGTGACATGGGCTGTGCAGTAATATAACATCGCCTGTGCATACATTTAGATAACACTGAGAGATCATGTGGGATTACTAGAGGCGACATGGGCTGTGCAGTAATATAACATCGCCTGTGCATACATTTAGATAACACTGAGAGATCATGTGGGATTACTAGAGGTGACATGGGCTGTGCAGTAATATAACATCGCCTGTGCATACATTTAGGTAACACTGAGAGATCATGTGGGATTACTAGAGGTGACATGGGCTGTGCAGTAATATAACATCGCCTGTGCATACATTTAGATAACACAGCGATCATGTGGGATTACTAGAGGTGAAATGGGCTGTGCAGTAATATAACATCGCCTGTGCATACATTTAGATAACACTGAGAGATCATGTGGGATTACTAGAGGCGACATGGGCTGTGCAGTAATATAACATCGCCTGTGCATACATTTAGGTAACACTGAGAGATCATGTGGGATTACTACAGGTGACATGGGCTGTGCAGTAATATAACATCGCCTGTGCATACATTTAGGTAACACTGAGAGATCATGTGGGATTACTAGAGGTGACATGGGCTGTGCAGTAATATAACATCGCCTCTGCATACATTTAGGTAACACTGAGAGACCATGTGGGATTACTAGAGGTGACATGGACTGTGCAGTAATATAACATCGCCTGTGCATACATTTAGGTAACACTGAGATCATGTGGGATTACTAGAGGTGACATATGCTGTGTAGTAATATAACATCGCCTGTGCATACATTTAGATAACACAGAGATCATGCGGGATTACTAGAGGTGACATGAGCTGTGCAGTAATATAACATCGCCTGTGCATACATTTAGGTAACACTGAGAGATCATTTGGGATTACTAGAGGTGACATGGGCTGTGCAGTAATATAACATCGCCTGTGCATACATTTAGATAACACAGAGATCATGTGGGATTACTAGAGGTGATATGGGATGTGCAGTAATATAACATGGCCTGTGCATACATTTAGATAACACAGAGATCATGTGGGATTACTAGAGGTGACATGGGCTGTGCAGTAATATAACATCGCCTGTGCATACATTTAGGTAACACTGAGATCATGTGGGATTACTAGAGGTGACATATGCTGTGTAGTAATATAACATCGCCTGTGCATACATTTAGGTAACACTGAGAGATCATGTGGGATTACAAGAGGCGACATGGGCTGTGCAGTAATATAACATCGCCTGTGCATACATTTAGGTAACACTGAGAGATCATGTGGTATTACTAGAGGTGACATAGGCTGTGCAGTAATATAACATCGCCTGTGCATACATCTAGGTAACACTGAGAGATCATGTGGGATTACTAGAGGTGACATGGGCTGTGCAGTAATATAACATCGCCTGTGCATACATTTACGTAACACTGAGAGACCATGTGGGATTACTAGAGGTGACATGGACTGTGCAGTAATATAACATCGCCTGTGCATACATTTAGGTAACACTGGGAGACCATGTGGGATTACTAGAGGTGACATGGGCTGTGCAGTAATATAACATCGCCTGTGCATACATTTAGATAACACAGAGATCATGTGGGATTACTAGAGGTGACATGGGCTGTGAAGTAATATAACATCGCCTGTGCATACATTTAGATAACACAGAGATCATTTGGGATTACTAGAGGTGAAATGGGCTGTGCAGTAATATAACATCGGCTGTGCATACATGAAGGTAACACTGAGAGATCATGTGGGATTACTAGAGGTGACATGGGCTGTGCAGTAATATAACATCGCCTGTGCATACATTTAGGTAACACTGAGAGATCATGTGGGATTACTAGAGGTGACATGGGCTGTGCAGTAATATAACATCGCCTGTGCATACATTTAGGTAACACTGAGAGACCATGTGGGATTACTAGTGGTGACATGGACTGTGCAGTAATATAACATCGCCTGTGCATACATTTAGGTAACACTGAGAGATCATGTGGGATTACTAGAGGTGACATGGGCTGTGCAGTAATATAACATCGCCTGTGCATACATTTAGATAACACAGAGATCATGTGGGATTACTAGAGGTGATATGGGCTGTGCAGTAATATAACATCGCCTGTGCTTACATTTAGATAACACAGAGATCATGTGGGATTACTAGAGGTGATATGGGCTGTGCAGTAATATAACATCGCATGTGCATACATTTAGGCAACACTAAGATCATGTGGGATTACTAGAGGTGACAGGGGCTGTGCAGTAATATAACATCGCCTGTGCATACATTTAGGTAACACTGAGAGATCATGTGGGATTACTAGAGGTGACATGGGCTGTGCAGTAATATAACATCGCCTGTGCATACATTTAGGTAACACTGAGAGACCATGTGGGATTACTAGAGGTGACATGGACTGTGCAGTAATATAACATCGCCTGTGCATACATTTAGGTAACACTGAGAGATCATGTGGGATTACTAGAGGTGACATGGGCTGTGCAGTAATATAACATCGCCTGTGCATACATTTAGATAACACAGAGATCATGTGGGATTACTAGAGGTGACATGGGCTGTGCAGTAATATAACATCGCCTGTGCATACATTTAGATAACACAGAGATCATGTGGGATTACTAGAGGTGAAATGGGCTGTGCAGTAATATAACATCGCCTGTGCATACATTTAGGTAACACTGAGATCATGTGGGATTACTAGAGGTGACATGGGCTGTGCAGTAATATAACATCGCCTGTGCATACATTTAGATAACACTGAGAGATCATGTGGTATTACTAGAGGTGACATGGGCTGTGCAGTAATATAACATCGCCTGTGCATACATTTAGGTAACACTGAGATCATTTGGGATTACTAGAGGTGACTTGGGCTGTGCAGTAATATAACATCGCCTGTGCATACATTTAGGTAACACTGAGAGACCATGTGGGATTACTAGAGGTGACATGGGCTGTGCAGTAATATAGCATCGCCTGTGCATACATTTAGATAACACTGAGAGATCATGTGGGATTACTAGAGGCGACATGGGCTGTGCAGTAATATAACATCGCCTGTGCATACATTTAGATAACACTGAGAGATCATGTGGGATTACTAGAGGTGACATGGGCTGTGCAGTAATATAACATCGCCTGTGCATACATTTAGGTAACACTGAGAGATCATGTGGGATTACTAGAGGTGACATGGGCTGTGCAGTAATATAACATCGCCTGTGCATACATTTACGTAACACTGAGAGACCATGTGGGATTACTAGAGGTGACATGGACTGTGCAGTAATATAACATCGCCTGTGCATACATTTAGGTAACACTGGGAGACCATGTGGGATTACTAGAGCTGACATGGGCTGTGCAGTAATATAACATCGCCTGTGCATACATTTAGATAACACAGAGATCATGTGGGATTACTAGAGGTGACATGGGCTGTGCAGTAATATAACATCGCCTGTGCATACATTTAGGTAACACTGAGATATCATGTGGGATTACTAGAGGTGACATGGGCTGTGAAGTAATATAACATCGCCTGTGCATACATTTAGATAACACAGAGATCATTTGGGATTACTAGAGGTGAAATGGGCTGTGCAGTAATATAACATCGGCTGTGCATACATGAAGGTAACACTGAGAGATCATGTGGGATTACTAGAGGTGACATGGGCTGTGCAGTAATATAACATCGCCTGTGCATACATTTAGGTAACACTGAGAGATCATGTGGGATTACTAGAGGTGACATGGGCTGTGCAGTAATATAACATCGCCTGTGCATACATTTAGGTAACACTGAGAGACCATGTGGGATTACTAGTGGTGACATGGACTGTGCAGTAATATAACATCGCCTGTGCATACATTTAGATAACACAGAGATCATGCGGGATTACTAGAGGTGACATGAGCTGTGCAGTAATATAACATCGCCTGTGCATACATTTAGGTAACACTGAGAGATCATTTGGGATTACTAGAGGTGACATGGGCTGTGCAGTAATATAACATCGCCTGTGCATACATTTAGATAACACAGAGATCATGTGGGATTACTAGAGGTGATATGGGATGTGCAGTAATATAACATGGCCTGTGCATACATTTAGATAACACAGAGATCATGTGGGATTACTAGAGGTGACATGGGCTGTGCAGTAATATAACATCGCCTGTGCATACATTTAGGTAACACTGAGATCATGTGGGATTACTAGAGGTGACATATGCTGTGTAGTAATATAACATCGCCTGTGCATACATTTAGGTAACACTGAGAGATCATGTGGGATTACAAGAGGCGACATGGGCTGTGCAGTAATATAACATCGCCTGTGCATACATTTAGGTAACACTGAGAGATCATGTGGTATTACTAGAGGTGACATAGGCTGTGCAGTAATATAACATCGCCTGTGCATACATCTAGGTAACACTGAGAGATCATGTGGGATTACTAGAGGTGACATGGGCTGTGCAGTAATATAACATCGCCTGTGCATACATTTACGTAACACTGAGAGACCATGTGGGATTACTAGAGGTGACATGGACTGTGCAGTAATATAACATCGCCTGTGCATACATTTAGGTAACACTGGGAGACCATGTGGGATTACTAGAGGTGACATGGGCTGTGCAGTAATATAACATCGCCTGTGCATACATTTAGATAACACAGAGATCATGTGGGATTACTAGAGGTGACATGGGCTGTGCAGAAATATAACATCACCTGTGCATACATTTAGGTAACACTGAGATATCATGTGGGATTACTAGAGGTGACATGGGCTGTGAAGTAATATAACATCGCCTGTGCATACGTTTAGATAACACAGAGATCATTTGGGATTACTAGAGGTGAAATGGGCTGTGCAGTAATATAACATCGCCTGTGCATACATTTAGGTAACACTGAGAGATCATGTGGGATTACTAGAGGTGACATGGGCTGTGCAGTAATATAACATCGCCTGTGCATACATTTAGGTAACACTGAGAGACCATGTGGGATTACTAGTGGTGACATGGACTGTGCAGTAATATAACATCGCCTGTGCATACATTTAGGTAACACTGAGAGATCATGTGGGATTACTAGAGGTGACATGGGCTGTGCAGTAATATAACATCGCCTATGCATACATTTAGATAACACAGAGATCATGTGGGATTACTAGAGGTGATATGGGCTGTGCAGTAATATAACATCGCCTGTGCTTACATTTAGATAACACAGAGATCATGTGGGATTACTAGAGGTGATATGGGCTGTGCAGTAATATAACATCGCATGTGCATACATTTAGGCAACACTAAGATCATGTGGGATTACTAGAGGTGACAGGGGCTGTGCAGTAATATAACATCGCCTGTGCATACATTTAGGTAACACTGAGAGATCATGTGGGATTACTAGAGGTGACATGGGCTGTGCAGTAATATAACATCGCCTGTGCATACATTTAGGTAACACTGAGAGACCATGTGGGATTACTAGAGGTGACATGGACTGTGCAGTAATATAACATCGCCTGTGCATACATTTAGGTAACACTGAGAGATCATGTGGGATTACTAGAGGTGACATGGGCTGTGCAGTAATATAACATCGCCTGTGCATACATTTAGATAACATAGAGATCATGTGGGATTACTAGAGGTGATATGGGCTGTGCAGTAATATAACATCGCCTGTGCATACATTTAGATAACACAGAGATCATGTGGGATTACTAGAGGTGACATGGGCTGTGCAGTAATATAACATCGCCTGTGCATACATTTAGATAACACAGAGATCATGTGGGATTACTAGAGGTGAAATGGGCTGTGCAGTAATATAACATCGCCTGTGCATACATTTAGGTAACACTGAGATCATGTGGGATTACTAGAGGTGACATGGGCTGTGCAGCAATATAACATCGCCTGTGCATACATTTAGATAACACTGAGAGATCATGTGGTATTACTAGAGGTGACATGGGCTGTGCAGTAATATAACATCGCCTGTGCATACATTTAGGTAACACTGAGATCATTTGGGATTACTAGAGGTGACTTGGGCTGTGCAGTAATATAACATCGCCTGTGCATACATTTAGGTAACACTGAGAGACCATGTGGGATTACTAGAGGTGACATGGGCTGTGCAGTAATATAACATCGCCTGTGCATACATTTAGATAACACTGAGAGATCATGTGGGATTACTAGAGGCGACATGGGCTGTGCAGTAATATAACATCGCCTGTGCATACATTTAGATAACACTGAGAGATCATGTGGGATTACTAGAGGTGACATGGGCTGTGCAGTAATATAACATCGCCTGTGCATACATTTAGGTAACACTGAGAGATCATGTGGGATTACTAGAGGTGACATGGGCTGTGCAGTAATATAACATCGCCTGTGCATACATTTACGTAACACTGAGAGACCATGTGGGATTACTAGAGGTGACATGGACTGTGCAGTAATATAACATCGCCTGTGCATACATTTAGGTAACACTGGGAGACCATGTGGGATTACTAGAGCTGACATGGGCTGTGCAGTAATATAACATCGCCTGTGCATACATTTAGATAACACAGAGATCATGTGGGATTACTAGAGGTGACATGGGCTGTGCAGTAATATAACATCGCCTGTGCATACATTTAGGTAACACTGAGATATCATGTGGGATTACTAGAGGTGACATGGGCTGTGAAGTAATATAACATCGCCTGTGCATACATTTAGATAACACAGAGATCATTTGGGATTACTAGAGGTGAAATGGGCTGTGCAGTAATATAACATCGGCTGTGCATACATGAAGGTAACACTGAGAGATCATGTGGGATTACTAGAGGTGACATGGGCTGTGCAGTAATATAACATCGCCTGTGCATACATTTAGGTAACACTGAGAGATCATGTGGGATTACTAGAGGTGACATGGGCTGTGCAGTAATATAACATCGCCTGTGCATACATTTAGGTAACACTGAGAGACCATGTGGGATTACTAGTGGTGACATGGACTGTGCAGTAATATAACATCGCCTGTGCATACATTTAGGTAACACTGAGATCATGTGGGATTACTAGAGGTGACATATGCTGTGTAGTAATATAACATCGCCTGTGCATACATTTAGATAACACAGAGATCATGCGGGATTACTAGAGGTGACATGAGCTGTGCAGTAATATAACATCGCCTGTGCATACATTTAGGTAACACTGAGAGATCATTTGGGATTACTAGAGGTGACATGGGCTGTGCAGTAATATAACATCGCCTGTGCATACATTTAGATAACACAGAGATCATGTGGGATTACTAGAGGTGATATGGGATGTGCAGTAATATAACATGGCCTGTGCATACATTTAGATAACACAGAGATCATGTGGGATTACTAGAGGTGACATGGGCTGTGCAGTAATATAACATCGCCTGTGCATACATTTAGGTAACACTGAGATCATGTGGGATTACTAGAGGTGACATATGCTGTGTAGTAATATAACATCGCCTGTGCATACATTTAGGTAACACTGAGAGATCATGTGGGATTACAAGAGGCGACATGGGCTGTGCAGTAATATAACATCGCCTGTGCATACATTTAGGTAACACTGAGAGATCATGTGGTATTACTAGAGGTGACATAGGCTGTGCAGTAATATAACATCGCCTGTGCATACATCTAGGTAACACTGAGAGATCATGTGGGATTACTAGAGGTGACATGGGCTGTGCAGTAATATAACATCGCCTGTGCATACATTTACGTAACACTGAGAGACCATGTGGGATTACTAGAGGTGACATGGACTGTGCAGTAATATAACATCGCCTGTGCATACATTTAGGTAACACTGGGAGACCATGTGGGATTACTAGAGGTGACATGGGCTGTGCAGTAATATAACATCGCCTGTGCATACATTTAGATAACACAGAGATCATGTGGGATTACTAGAGGTGACATGGGCTGTGCAGAAATATAACATCACCTGTGCATACATTTAGGTAACACTGAGATATCATGTGGGATTACTAGAGGTGACATGGGCTGTGAAGTAATATAACATCGCCTGTGCATACATTTAGATAACACAGAGATCATTTGGGATTACTAGAGGTGAAATGGGCTGTGCAGTAATATAACATCGGCTGTGCATACATGAAGGTAACACTGAGAGATCATGTGGGATTACTAGAGGTGACATGGGCTGTGCAGTAATATAACATCGCCTGTGCATACATTTAGGTAACACTGAGAGATCATGTGGGATTACTAGAGGTGACATGGGCTGTGCAGTAATATAACATCGCCTGTGCATACATTTAGGTAACACTGAGAGACCATGTGGGATTACTAGTGGTGACATGGACTGTGCAGTAATATAACATCGCCTGTGCATACATTTAGGTAACACTGAGAGATCATGTGGGATTACTAGAGGTGACATGGGCTGTGCAGTAATATAACATCGCCTGTGCATACATTTAGATAACACAGAGATCATGTGGGATTACTAGAGGTGATATGGGCTGTGCAGTAATATAACATCGCCTATGCTTACATTTAGATAACACAGAGATCATGTGGGATTACTAGAGGTGATATGGGCTGTGCAGTAATATAACATCGCATGTGCATACATTTAGGCAACACTAAGATCATGTGGGATTACTAGAGGTGACAGGGGCTGTGCAGTAATATAACATCGCCTGTGCATACATTTAGGTAACACTGAGAGATCATGTGGGATTACTAGAGGTGACATGGGCTGTGCAGTAATATAACATCGCCTGTGCATACATTTAGGTAACACTGAGAGACCATGTGGGATTACTAGAGGTGACATGGACTGTGCAGTAATATAACATCGCCTGTGCATACATTTAGGTAACACTGAGAGATCATGTGGGATTACTAGAGGTGACATGGGCTGTGCAGTAATATAACATCGCCTGTGCATACATTTAGATAACATAGAGATCATGTGGGATTACTAGAGGTGATATGGGCTGTGCAGTAATATAACATCGCCTGTGCATACATTTAGATAACACAGAGATCATGTGGGATTACTAGAGGTGACATGGGCTGTGCAGTAATATAACATCGCCTGTGCATACATTTAGATAACACAGAGATCATGTGGGATTACTAGAGGTGAAATGGGCTGTGCAGTAATATAACATCGCCTGTGCATACATTTAGGTAACACTGAGATCATGTGGGATTACTAGAGGTGACATGGGCTGTGCAGTAATATAACATCGCCTGTGCATACATTTAGATAACACTGAGAGATCATGTGGTATTACTAGAGGTGACATGGGCTGGCTGTGCAGTAATATAACATCGCCTGTGCATACATTTAGGTAACACTGAGATCATTTGGGATTACTAGAGGTGACTTGGGCTGTGCAGTAATATAACATCGCCTGTGCATACATTTAGGTAACACTGAGAGACCATGTGGGATTACTAGAGGTGACATGGGCTGTGCAGTAATATAACATCGCCTGTGCATACATTTAGATAACACTGAGAGATCATGTGGGATTACTAGAGGCGACATGGGCTGTGCAGTAATATAACATCGCCTGTGCATACATTTAGATAACACTGAGAGATCATGTGGGATTACTAGAGGTGACATGGGCTGTGCAGTAATATAACATCGCCTGTGCATACATTTAGGTAACACTGAGAGATCATGTGGGATTACTAGAGGTGACATGGGCTGTGCAGTAATATAACATCGCCTGTGCATACATTTACGTAACACTGAGAGACCATGTGGGATTACTAGAGGTGACATGGACTGTGCAGTAATATAACATCGCCTGTGCATACATTTAGGTAACACTGGGAGACCATGTGGGATTACTAGAGGTGACATGGGCTGTGCAGTAATATAACATCGCCTGTGCATACATTTAGATAACACAGAGATCATGTGGGATTACTAGAGGTGACATGGGCTGTGCAGTAATATAACATCGCCTGTGCATACATTTAGGTAACACTGAGATATCATGTGGGATTACTAGAGGTGACATGGGCTGTGAAGTAATATAACATCGCCTGTGCATACATTTAGATAACACAGAGATCATTTGGGATTACTAGAGGTGAAATGGGCTGTGCAGTAATATAACATCGGCTGTGCATACATGAAGGTAACACTGAGAGATCATGTGGGATTACTAGAGGTGACATGGGCTGTGCAGTAATATAACATCGCCTGTGCATACATTTAGGTAACACTGAGAGATCATGTGGGATTACTAGAGGTGACATGGGCTGTGCAGTAATATAACATCGCCTGTGCATACATTTAGGTAACACTGAGAGACCATGTGGGATTACTAGTGGTGACATGGACTGTGCAGTAATATAACATCGCCTGTGCATACATTTAGGTAACACTGAGAGATCATGTGGGATTACTAGAGGTGACATGGGCTGTGCAGTAATATAACATCGCCTGTGCATACATTTAGATAACACAGAGATCATGTGGGATTACTAGAGGTGATATGGGCTGTGCAGTAATATAACATCGCCTGTGCTTACATTTAGATAACACAGAGATCATGTGGGATTACTAGAGGTGATATGGGCTGTGCAGTAATATAACATCGCCTGTGCATACATTTAGGCAACACTAAAATCATGTGGGATTACTAGAGGTGACAGGGGCTGTGCAGTAATATAACATCGCCTGTGCATACATTTAGGTAACACTGAGAGATCATGTGGGATTACTAGAGGTGACATGGGCTGTGCAGTAATATAACATCGCCTGTGCATACATTTAGGTAACACTGAGAGACCATGTGGGATTACTAGAGGTGACATGGACTGTGCAGTAATATAACATCGCCTGTGCATACATTTAGTTAACACTGAGAGATCATGTGGGATTACTAGAGGCGACATGGGCTGTGTAGTAATATAACATCGCCTGTGCATACATTTAGGTAACACTGAGAGATCATGTGGGATTACTACAGGTGACATGGGCTGTGCAGTAATATAACATCGCCTCTGCATACATTTAGGTAACACTGAGAGACCATGTGGGATTACTAGAGGTGATATGGGCTGTGCAGTAATATAACATCGCCTGTGCATACATTTAGTTAACACAGAGATCATGTGGGATTACTAGAGGTGACATGGGCTGTGCAGTAATATAACATCGCCTGTGCATACATTTAGATAACACAGCGATCATGTGGGATTACTAGAGGTGAAATGGGCTGTGCAGTAATATAACATCGCCTGTGCATACATTTAGATAACACTGAGAGATCATGTGGGATTACTAGAGGCGACATGGGCTGTGTAGTAATATAACATCGCCTGTGCATACATTTAGGTAACACTGAGAAATCATGTGGGATTACTACAGGTGACATGGGCTGTGCAGTAATATAACATCGCCTGTGCATACATTTAGGTAACACTGAGAGATCATGTGGGATTACTAGAGGTGACATGGGCTGTGCAGTAATATAACATCGCCTCTGCATACATTTAGGTAACACTGAGAGACCATGTGGGATTACTAGAGGTGACATGGACTGTGCAGTAATATAACATCACCTGTGCATACATTTAGGTAACACTGAGATCATGTGGGATTACTAGAGGTGACATATGCTGTGTAGTAATATAACATCGCCTGTGCATACATTTAGATAACACAGAGATCATGCGGGATTACTAGAGGTGACATGAGCTGTGCAGTAATATAACATCGCCTGTGCATACATTTAGGTAACACTGAGAGATCATTTGGGATTACTAGAGATGACATGGGCTGTGCAGTAATATAACATCGCCTGTGCATACATTTAGATAACACAGAGATCATGTGGGATTACTAGAGGTGATATGGGATGTGCAGTAATATAACATGGCCTGTGCATACATTTAGATAACACAGAGATCATGTGGGATTACTAGAGGTGACATGGGCTGTGCAGTAATATAACATCGCCTGTGCATACATTTAGGTAACACTGAGATCATGTGGGATTACTAGAGGTGACATATGCTGTGTAGTAATATAACATCGCCTGTGCATACATTTAGGTAACACTGAGAGATCATGTGGGATTACAAGAGGCGACATGGGCTGTGCAGTAATATAACATCGCCTGTGCATACATTTAGGTAACACTGAGAGATCATGTGGTATTACTAGAGGTGACATAGGCTGTGCAGTAATATAACATCGCCTGTGCATACATCTAGGTAACACTGAGAGATCATGTGGGATTACTAGAGGTGACATGGGCTGTGCAGTAATATAACATCGCCTGTGCATACATTTACGTAACACTGAGAGACCATGTGGGATTACTAGAGGTGACATGGACTGTGCAGTAATATAACATCGCCTGTGCATACATTTAGGTAACACTGGGAGACCATGTGGGATTACTAGAGGTGACATGGGCTGTGCAGTAATATAACATCGCCTGTGCATACATTTAGATAACACAGAGATCATGTGGGATTACTAGAGGTGACATGGGCTGTGCAGAAATATAACATCACCTGTGCATACATTTAGGTAACACTGAGATATCATGTGGGATTACTAGAGGTGACATGGGCTGTGAAGTAATATAACATCGCCTGTGCATACATTTAGATAACACAGAGATTATTTGGGATTACTAGAGGTGAAATGGGCTGTGCAGTAATATAACATCGGCTGTGCATACATGAAGGTAACACTGAGAGATCATGTGGGATTACTAGAGGTGACATGGGCTGTGCAGTAATATAACATCGCCTGTGCATACATTTAGGTAACACTGAGAGATCATGTGGGATTACTAGAGGTGACATGGGCTGTGCAGTAATATAACATCGCCTGTGCATACATTTAGGTAACACTGAGAGACCATGTGGGATTACTAGTGGTGACATGGACTGTGCAGTAATATAACATCGCCTGTGCATACATTTAGGTAACACTGAGAGATCATGTGGGATTACTAGAGGTGACATGGGCTGTGCAGTAATATAACATCGCCTGTGCATACATTTAGATAACACAGAGATCATGTGGGATTACTAGAGGTGATATGGGCTGTGCAGTAATATAACATCGCCTGTGCTTACATTTAGATAACACAGAGATCATGTGGGATTACTAGAGGTGATATGGGCTGTGCAGTAATATAACATCGCCTGTGCATACATTTAGGCAACACTAAGATCATGTGGGATTACTAGAGGTGACAGGGGCTGTGCAGTAATATAACATCGCCTGTGCATACATTTAGGTAACACTGAGAGATCATGTGGGATTACTAGAGGTGACATGGGCTGTGCAGTAATATAACATCGCCTGTGCATACATTTAGGTAACACTGAGAGACCATGTGGGATTACTAGAGGTGACATGGACTGTGCAGTAATATAACATCGCCTGTGCATACATTTAGGTAACACTGAGAGATCATGTGGGATTACTAGAGGTGACATGGGCTGTGCAGTAATATAACATCGCCTGTGCATACATTTAGATAACATAGAGATCATGTGGGATTACTAGAGGTGATATGGGCTGTGCAGTAATATAACATCGCCTGTGCATACATTTAGATAACACAGAGATCATGTGGGATTACTAGAGGTGACATGGGCTGTGCAGTAATATAACATCGCCTGTGCATACATTTAGATAACACAGAGATCATGTGGGATTACTAGAGGTGAAATGGGCTGTGCAGTAATATAACATCGCCTGTGCATACATTTAGGTAACACTGAGATCATGTGGGATTACTAGAGGTGACATGGGCTGTGCAGTAATATAACATCGCCTGTGCATACATTTAGATAACACTGAGAGATCATGTGGTATTACTAGAGGTGACATGGGCTGTGCAGTAATATAACATCGCCTGTGCATACATTTAGGTAACACTGAGATCATTTGGGATTACTAGAGGTGACTTGGGCTGTGCAGTAATATAACATCGCCTGTGCATACATTTAGGTAACACTGAGAGACCATGTGGGATTACTAGAGGTGACATGGGCTGTGCAGTAATATAACATCGCCTGTGCATACATTTAGATAACACTGAGAGATCATGTGGGATTACTAGAGGCGACATGGGCTGTGCAGTAATATAACATCGCCTGTGCATACATTTAGATAACACTGAGAGATCATGTGGGATTACTAGAGGTGACATGGGCTGTGCAGTAATATAACATTGCCTGTGCATACATTTAGGTAACACTGAGAGATCATGTGGGATTACTAGAGGTGACATGGGCTGTGCAGTAATATAACATCGCCTGTGCATACATTTACGTAACACTGAGAGACCATGTGGGATTACTAGAGGTGACATGGACTGTGCAGTAATATAACATCGCCTGTGCATACATTTAGGTAACACTGGGAGACCATGTGGGATTACTAGAGGTGACATGGGCTGTGCAGTAATATAACATCGCCTGTGCATACATTTAGATAACACAGAGATCATGTGGGATTACTAGAGGTGACATGGGCTGTGCAGTAATATAACATCGCCTGTGCATACATTTAGATAACACAGAGATCATGTGGGATTACTAGAGGTGAAATGGGCTGTGCAGTAATATAACATCGCATGTGCATACATTTAGGTAACACTGAGATCATGTGGGATTACTAGAGGTGACATAGGCTGTGCAGTAATATAACATCGCCTGTGCATACATTTAGATAACACTGAGAGATCATGTGGTTTTACTAGAGGTGACATGGGCTGTGCAGTAATAAAACATTGCCTGTGCATACATTTAGGTAACACTGAGATCATTTGGGATTACTAGAGGTGACATGGGCTGTGCAGTAATATAACATCGCCTGTGCATACATTTAGGTAACACTGAGAGACCATGTGGGATTACTAGAGGTGACATGGACTGTGCAGTAATATAACATCGCCTGTGCATACATTTAGGTAACACTGAGAGATCATGTAGGATTACTAGAGGTGACATGGGCTGTGCAGTAATATAACATCGCCTGTGCATACATTTAGATAACACTGAGAGATCATGTGGGATTACTAGAGGCGACATGGGCTGTGCAGTAATATAACATCGCCTGTGCATACATTTAGATAACACTGAGAGAACATGTGGGATTACTAGAGGTTACATGGGCTGTGCAGTAATATAACATCGCCTGTGCATACATTTAGGTAACACTGAGAGATCATGTGGGATTACTAGAGGTGACATGGGCTGTGCAGTAATATAACATCGCCTGTGCATACATTTAGATAACACTGAGAGATCATGTGGGATTACTAGAGGTGAAATGGGCTGTGCAGTAATATAACATCGCCTGTGCATACATTTAGGTAACACTGAGATCATGTGGGATTACTAGAGATGACATGGGCTGTGCAGTAATATAACATCGCCTGTGCATACATTTAGGTAACACTGAGAGATCATGTGGGATTACTAGAGGTGACATGGGCTGTGCAGTAATATAACATCGCCTGTGCATACATTTAGATAACACTGAGAGATCATGTGGGATTACTAGAGGTGACATGGGCTGTGCAGTAATATAACATCGCCTGTGCATACATTTAGATAACACTGAGAGATCATGTGGTTTTACTAGAGGTGACATGGGCTGTGCAGTAATATAACATCGCCTGTGCATACATTTAGGTAACACTGAGATCATTTGGGATTACTAGAGGTGACATGGGCTGTGCAGTAATATAACATCGCCTGTGCATACATTTAGGTAACACTGAGAGATCATGTGGGATTACTAGAGGTGACATGGGCTGTGCAGTAATATAACATCGCCTGTGCATACATTTACGTAACACTGAGAGACCATGTGGGATTACTAGAGGTGACATGGACTGTGCAGTAATATAACATCGCCTGTGCATACATTTAGGTAACACTGGGAGACCATGTGGGATTACTAGAGGTGACATGGGCTGTGCAGTAATATAACATCGCCTGTGCATACATTTAGGTAACACTGGGAGACCATGTGGGATTACTAGAGGTGACATGGGCTGTGCAGTAATATAACATCGCCTGTGCATACATTTAGATAACACAGAGATCATGTGGGATTACTAGAGGTGACATGGACTGTGCAGTAATATAACATCGCCTGTGCATACATTTAGGTAACACTGAGAGATCATGTAGGATTACTAGAGGTGACATGGGCTGTGCAGTAATATAACATCGCCTGTGCATACATTTAGATAACACTGATAGATCATGTGGGATTACTAGAGGAGACATGGGCTGTGCAGTAATATAACATCGCCTGTGCATACATTTAGATAACACTGAGAGTTCATGTGGGATTACTAGAGGTGACATGGGCTGTGCAGTAATATAACATCACCTGTGCATACATTTAGGTAACACTGAGAGATCATGTGGGATTACTAGAGGTGACATGGGCTGTGCAGTAATATAACATCGCCTGTGCATACATTTAGATAACACTGAGAGATCATGTGGGATTACTAGAGGTGACATGGGCTGTGCAGTAATATAACATCCCCTGTGCATACATTTAGGTAACACTGAGATCATGTGGGATTACTAGAGATGACATGGGCTGTGCAGTAATATAACATCGCCTGTGCATACATTTAGGTAACACTGAGAAATCATGTGTGATTACTAGCGGTGACATGGGCTGTGCAGTAATATAACATCGCCTGTGCATACATTTAGATAACACTGAGAGATCATGTAGGATTACTAGAGGTGACATGGGCTGTGCAGTAATATAACATCGCCTGTGCATACATTTAGATAACACTGAGAGATCATGTGGGATTACTAGAGGCGACATGGGCTGTGCAGTAATATAACATTGCCTGTGCATACATTTAGATAACACTGAGAGAACATGTGGGATTACTAGAGGCGACATGGGCTGTGCAGTAATATAACATCGCCTGTGCATACATTTAGGTAACACTGAGAGATCATGTGGGATTACTAGAGGTGACATGGGCTGTGCAGTAATATAACATTGCCTGTGCATACATTTAGGTAACACTGAGAGATCATGTGGGATTACTAGAGGTGACATGGGCTGTGCAGTAATATAACATCGCCTGTGCATACATTTAGATAACACTGAGAGATCATGTGGGATTACTAGAGGTGAAATGGGCTGTGCAGTAATATAACATCGCCTGTGCATACATTTAGGTAACACTGAGATCATGTGGAATTACTAGAGATGACATGGGCTGTGCAGTAATATAACATCGCATGTGCATACATTTAGGTAACACTGAGAGATCATGTGGGATTACTAGAGGTGACATGGGCTGTGCAGTAATATAACATCGCCTGTGCATACATTTAGATAACACTGAGAGATCATGTGGGATTACTAGAGGTGACATGGGCTGTGCAGTAATATAACATCGCCTGTGCATACATTTAGGTAACACTGAGATCATGTGGTATTACTAGAGGTGACATGGGCTGTGCAGTAATATAACATCGCCTGTGCATACATTTAGGTAACACTGAGAGACCATGTGGGATTACTAGAGGTGACATGGACTGTTCAGTAATATAACATCGCCTGTGCATACATTTAGGTAACACTGAGAGATCATGTAGGATTACTAGAGGTGACATGGGCTGTGCAGTAATATAACATCGCCTGTGCATACATTTAGATAACACTGATAGATCATGTGGGATTACTAGAGGAGACATGGGCTGTGCAGTAATATAACATCGCCTGTGCATACATTTAGATAACACTGAGAGTTCATGTGGGATTACGAGAGGTGACATGGGCTGTGCAGTAATATAACATCACCTGTGCATACATTTAGGTAACACTGAGAGATCATGTGGGATTACTAGAGGTGACATGGGCTGTGCAGTAATATAACATTGCCTGTGCATACATTTAGATAACACTGAGAGATCATGTGGGATTACTAGGGGTGACATGGGCTGTGCAGTAATATAACATCGCCTGTGCATACATTTAGGTAACACTGAGATCATGTGGGATTACTAGAGATGACATGGGCTGTGCAGTAATATAACATCGCCTGTGCATACATTTAGGTAACACTGAGAAATCATGTGTGATTACTAGCGGTGACATGGGCTGTGCAGTAATACAACATCGCCTGTGCATACATTTAGATAACACTGAGAGATCATGTGGGATTACTAGAGGTGACATGGGCTATGCAGTAATATAACATCGCCTGTGCATACATTTAGGTAACACTGAGATCATGTGGTATTACTAGAGGTGACATGGGCTCTGCAGTAATATAACATCGCCTGTGCATACATTTAGGTAACACTGAGAGATCATGTGGGATTACTAGAGGTGACATGGGCTGTGCAGTAATATAACATCGCCTGTGCATACATTTAGGTAACACAGAGAGACGATGTGGGATTACTAGTGGTGACATGACTGTGCAGTAATATAACATCGCCTGTGCATACATTTAGGTAACACTGAGAGATCATGTGTGATTACTAGAGGTGACATGGGCTGTGCAGTAATATAACATCGCCTGTGCATACATTTAGGTAACACTGAGAGACCATGTGGGATTACTAGTGGTGACATGGACTGTGCAGTAATATAACATCGCCTTTGCATACATTTAGTTAACACTGAGAGATCATGTGGGATTACTAGAGATGACATGGGCTGTGCAGTAATATAACATCGCCTGAGCATACATTTAGGTAACACTGAGATCATGTGGGATTACTAGCGGTGACATGGGCTGTGCAGTAATATAACATTGCCTGTGCATACATTTAGGTAACACTGAGATCATATGGGATTACTAGAGGTGACATGGGCTGCGCAGTAATATAACATTACCATGTGCATACATTTAGGTAACACTGAGAGAACATGTGGGATTACTAGAGGTGACATGGACTGTGCAGTAATATAACATCGCCTGTGCATACATTTAGGTAACACTGAGAGATCATGTGGGATTACTAGAGGTGACATGGGCTGTGCAGTAATATAACATCGCCTGTGCATACATTTAGGTAACATTGAGAGATCATGTGGGATTACTAGAGGTGACATGGGCTGCGCAGTAATATAACATTGCCATGTGCATACATTTAGGTAACACTGAGAGAACATGTGGGATTACTAGAGGTGACATGGGCTGTGCAGTAATATAACATCGCCTGAGCATACATTTAGGTATCACTGAGAGATCATGTGGGATTACTAGAGATGACATGGGCTGTGCAGTAATATAACATCGCCTGTGCATACATTTAGGTAACACTGAGAGATCATGTGGGATTACTAGAGGTGACATGGGCTGTGCAGTAATATAACATCGCCTGTGCATACATGTAGGTAACACTGAGAGATCATGTGGGATTACTAGAGGTGACATGGGCTGTGCAGTAATATAACACCGCCTGTGCATACATTTAGGTAACACTGAGAGAATGTGGGATTACTAGAGGTGACATGGGCTGTGTAGTAATATAACATCTCCTCTGCATACATTTAGGTAACACTGAGATCATGTGGGATTACTAGAGGTGACATGGACTGTGCAGTAATATAACATCGCCTGTGCATACATTTAGGTAACACTGAGATCATGTGGGATTACTAGAGGTGACATGGGCTGCGCAGTAATATAACATTGCCATGTGCATACATTTAGGTAACACTGAGAGAACATGTGGGATTACTAGAGGTGACATGGACTGTGCAGTAATATAACATCGCCTGTGCATACATTTAGGTAACACTGAGAGATCATGTGGGATTACTAGAGGTGACATGGGCTGTGCAGTAATATAACATCGCCTGTGCATACATATAGGTAACACTGAGAGATCATGTGGGATTACTAGAGGTGACATGGGCTGTGCAGTAATATAACATCGCCTGTGCATACATTTAGGTGACACTGAGATCATGTGGGATTACTAGAGGTGACATGGGCTGCGCAGTAATATAACATTGCCATGTGCATACATTTAGGTAACACTGAGAGAACATGTGGGATTACTAGAGGTGACATGGACTGTGCAGTAGTATAACATCGCCTGTGCATACATTTAGGTAACACTGAGATCATGTGGGATTACTAGAGGTGACATGGGCTGTGCAGTAATATAACATCGCCTGTGCATACATTTAGGTAACACTGAGAGAACATGTGGGATTACTAGAGGTGACATGGGCTGTGCAGTAATATAACATCGCCTGTGCATACATTTAGGTAACACTGAGAGATCATGTGGGATTACTAGAGGTGACATGGGCTGTGCAGTAATATAACATTACCTGTGCATACATTTAGGTAACACTGACATCATGTGGGATTACTAGAGGTGACATGGGCTGTGCAGTAATATAACATCGCCTGTGCATACATTTAGGTAACACTGAGATCATGTGGTATTATTAGAGGTGACATGGGCTGTGCAGTAATATAACATCGCCTGTGCATACATTTAGGTAACACTGAGATCATGTGGGATTACTAGAGGTGACATGGGCTGTGCAGTAATATAACATCGCCTGTGCATACATTTAGGTAACACTGAGAGAACATGTGGGATTACTAGAGGTGACATGGGCTGTGCAGTAATGTAACATCGCCTGTGCATACATTTAGGTAACACTGAGAGATCATGTGGGATTACTAGAGGTGACATGGGCTGTGTAATAATATAACATCGCCTGTGCATATATTTAGGTAACACTGAGAGATCATGTGGGATTACTAGAGGTGACATGGGCTGTGCAGTAATATAACATCGCCTGTGCATACATTTAGGTAACACTGAGAGATCATGTGGGATTACTAGAGGTGACATGGGCTGTGCAGTAATATAACATTACCTGTGCATACATTTAGGTAACACTGACATCATGTGGGATTACTAGAGGTGACATGGGCTGTGCAGTAATATAACATCGCCTGTGCATACATTTAGGTAACACTGAGATCATGTGGTATTATTAGAGGTGACATGGGCTGTGCAGTAATATAACATCGCCTGTGCATACATTTAGGTAACACTGAGATCATGTGGGATTACTAGAGGTGACATGGGCTGTGCAGTAATATAACATCGCCTGTGCATACATTTAGGTAACACTGAGAGATCATGTGGGATTACTAGAGGTGACATGGGCTGTGTAATAATATAACATCGCCTGTGCATATATTTAGGTAACACTGAGAGATCATGTGGGATTACTAGAGGCGACATGGGCTGTGCAGTAATATAACATTGCCTGTGCATACATTTAGATAACACTGAGAGAACATGTGGGATTACTAGAGGCGACATGGGCTGTGCAGTAATATAACATCGCCTGTGCATACATTTAGGTAACACTGAGAGATCATGTGGGATTACTAGAGGTGACATGGGCTGTGCAGTAATATAACATCGCCTGTGCATACATTTAGATAACACTGAGAGATCATGTGGGATTACTAGAGGTGAAATGGGCTGTGCAGTAATATAACATCGCCTGTGCATACATTTAGGTAACACTGAGATCATGTGGAATTACTAGAGATGACATGGGCTGTGCAGTAATATAACATCGCCTGTGCATACATTTAGGTAACACTGAGAGATCATGTGGGATTACTAGAGGTGACATGGGCTGTGCAGTAATATAACATCGCCTGTGCATACATTTAGATAACACTGAGAGATCATGTGGGATTACTAGAGGTGACATGGGCTGTGCAGTAATATAACATCGCCTGTGCATACATTTAGGTAACACTGAGATCATGTGGTATTACTAGAGGTGACATGGGCTGTGCAGTAATATAACATCGCCTGTGCATACATTTAGGTAACACTGAGAGACCATGTGGGATTACTAGAGGTGACATGGACTGTTCAGTAATATAACATCGCCTGTGCATACATTTAGGTAACACTGAGAGATCATGTAGGATTACTAGAGGTGACATGGGCTGTGCAGTAATATAACATCGCCTGTGCATACATTTAGATAACACTGATAGATCATGTGGGATTACTAGAGGAGACATGGGCTGTGCAGTAATATAACATCGCCTGTGCATACATTTAGATAACACTGAGAGTTCATGTGGGATTACGAGAGGTGACATGGGCTGTGCAGTAATATAACATCACCTGTGCATACATTTAGGTAACACTGAGAGATCATGTGGGATTACTAGAGGTGACATGGGCTGTGCAGTAATATAACATTGCCTGTGCATACATTTAGATAACACTGAGAGATCATGTGGGATTACTAGGGGTGACATGGGCTGTGCAGTAATATAACATCGCCTGTGCATACATTTAGGTAACACTGAGATCATGTGGGATTACTAGAGATGACATGGGCTGTGCAGTAATATAACATCGCCTGTGCATACATTTAGGTAACACTGAGAAATCATGTGTGATTACTAGCGGTGACATGGGCTGTGCAGTAATACAACATCGCCTGTGCATACATTTAGATAACACTGAGAGATCATGTGGGATTACTAGAGGTGACATGGGCTATGCAGTAATATAACATCGCCTGTGCATACATTTAGGTAACACTGAGATCATGTGGTATTACTAGAGGTGACATGGGCTCTGCAGTAATATAACATCGCCTGTGCATACATTTAGGTAACACTGAGAGATCATGTGGGATTACTAGAGGTGACATGGGCTGTGCAGTAATATAACATCGCCTGTGCATACATTTAGGTAACACAGAGAGACGATGTGGGATTACTAGTGGTGACATGACTGTGCAGTAATATAACATCGCCTGTGCATACATTTAGGTAACACTGAGAGATCATGTGGGATTACTAGAGGTGACATGGGCTGTGCAGTAATATAACATCGCCTGTGCATACATTTAGGTAACACTGAGAGACCATGTGGGATTACTAGTGGTGACATGGACTGTGCAGTAATATAACATCGCCTTTGCATACATTTAGTTAACACTGAGAGATCATGTGGGATTACTAGAGATGACATGGGCTGTGCAGTAATATAACATCGCCTGTGCATACATTTAGGTAACACTGAGATCATGTGGGATTACTAGCGGTGACATGGGCTGTGCAGTAATATAACATTGCCTGTGCATACATTTAGGTAACACTGAGATCATATGGGATTACTAGAGGTGACATGGGCTGCGCAGTAATATAACATTACCATGTGCATACATTTAGGTAACACTGAGAGAACATGTGGGATTACTAGAGGTGACATGGACTGTGCAGTAATATAACATCGCCTGTGCATACATTTAGGTAACACTGAGAGATCATGTGGGATTACTAGAGGTGACATGGGCTGTGCAGTAATATAACATCGCCTGTGCATACATTTAGGTAACATTGAGAGATCATGTGGGATTACTAGAGGTGACATGGGCTGCGCAGTAATATAACATTGCCATGTGCATACATTTAGGTAACACTGAGAGAACATGTGGGATTACTAGAGGTGACATGGGCTGTGCAGTAATATAACATCGCCTGAGCATACATTTAGGTATCACTGAGAGATCATGTGGGATTACTAGAGATGACATGGGCTGTGCAGTAATATAACATCGCCTGTGCATACATTTAGGTAACACTGAGAGATCATGTGGGATTACTAGAGGTGACATGGGCTGTGCAGTAATATAACATCGCCTGTGCATACATGTAGGTAACACTGAGAGATCATGTGGGATTACTAGAGGTGACATGGGCTGTGCAGTAATATAACACCGCCTGTGCATACATTTAGGTAACACTGAGAGAATGTGGGATTACTAGAGGTGACATGGGCTGTGTAGTAATATAACATCTCCTCTGCATACATTTAGGTAACACTGAGATCATGTGGGATTACTAGAGGTGACATGGACTGTGCAGTAATATAACATCGCCTGTGCATACATTTAGGTAACACTGAGATTATGTGGGATTACTAGAGGTGACATGGGCTGCGCAGTAATATAACATTGCCATGTGCATACATTTAGGTAACACTGAGAGAACATGTGGGATTACTAGAGGTGACATGGGCTGTGCAGTAATATAACATCGCCTGTGCATACATTTAGGTAACACTGAGAGATCATGTGGGATTACTAGAGGTGACATGGGCTGTGCAGTAATATAACATCGCCTGTGCATACATATAGGTAACACTGAGAGATCATGTGGGATTACTAGAGGTGACATGGGCTGTGCAGTAATATAACATCGCCTGTGCATACATTTAGGTGACACTGAGATCATGTGGGATTACTAGAGGTGACATGGGCTGCGCAGTAATATAACATTGCCATGTGCATACATTTAGGTAACACTGAGAGAACATGTGGGATTACTAGAGGTGACATGGACTGTGCAGTAGTATAACATCGCCTGTGCATACATTTAGGTAACACTGAGATCATGTGGGATTACTAGAGGTGACATGGGCTGTGCAGTAATATAACATCGCCTGTGCATACATTTAGGTAACACTGAGAGAACATGTGGGATTACTAGAGGTGACATGGGCTGTGCAGTAATATAACATCGCCTGTGCATACATTTAGGTAACACTGAGAGATCATGTGGGATTACTAGAGGTGACATGGGCTGTGCAGTAATATAACATTACCTGTGCATACATTTAGGTAACACTGACATCATGTGGGATTACTAGAGGTGACATGGGCTGTGCAGTAATATAACATCGCCTGTGCATACATTTAGGTAACACTGAGATCATGTGGTATTATTAGAGGTGACATGGGCTGTGCAGTAATATAACATCGCCTGTGCATACATTTAGGTAACACTGAGATCATGTGGGATTACTAGAGGTGACATGGGCTGTGCAGTAATATAACATCGCCTGTGCATACATTTAGGTAACACTGAGAGAACATGTGGGATTACTAGAGGTGACATGGGCTGTGCAGTAATATAACATCGCCTGTGCATACATTTAGGTAACACTGAGAGATCATGTGGGATTACTAGAGGTGACATGGGCTGTGTAATAATATAACATCGCCTGTGCATATATTTAGGTAACACTGAGAGATCATGTGGGATTACTAGAGGTGACATGGGCTGTGCAGTAATATAACATCGCCTGTGCATACATTTAGGTAACACTGAGAGATCATGTGGGATTACTAGAGGTGACATGGGCTGTGCAGTAATATAACATTACCTGTGCATACATTTAGGTAACACTGACATCATGTGGGATTACTAGAGGTGACATGGGCTGTGCAGTAATATAACATCGCCTGTGCATACATTTAGGTAACACTGAGATCATGTGGTATTATTAGAGGTGACATGGGCTGTGCAGTAATATAACATCGCCTGTGCATACATTTAGGTAACACTGAGATCATGTGGGATTACTAGAGGTGACATGGGCTGTGCAGTAATATAACATCGCCTGTGCATACATTTAGGTAACACTGAGAGATCATGTGGGATTACTAGAGGTGACATGGGCTGTGTAATAATATAACATCGCCTGTGCATATATTTAGGTAACACTGAGAGATCATGTGGGATTACTAGAGGTGGCATGGGCTGTGCAGTAATATAACATCGCCTGTGCATACATTTAGGTAACACTGAGAGATCATGTGGGATTACTAGAGGTGACATGGGCTGTGCAGTAATATAACATCACCTGTGCATACATTTAGGTAACACTGAGATCATGTGGGATTACTAGAGGTGACATGGGCTGTGCAGTTATATAACATCGCCTGTGCATACATTTAGGTAACACTGAGATCATGTGGTATTATTAGAGGTGACATGGGCTGTGCAGTAATATAACATCGCCTGTGCATACATTTAGGTAACACTGAGATCATGTGGGATTACTAGAGGTGACATGGGCTGTGCAGTAATATAACATCACCTGTGCATACATTTAGGTAACACTGAGAGAATGTGGGATTACTAGAGGTGACTTGGGCTGTGTAGTAATATAACATCGCCTCTGCATACATTTAGGTAACACTGAGATCATGTGGGATTACTAGAGGTGACATGGGCTGTGCAGTAATATAACATCACCTGTGCATACATTTAGGTAACACTGAGATCATGCGGGACTACTAGAGGTGACATGGGCTGTGCAGTAATATAACATCACCTGTGCATATATTTAGGTAACACTGAGAGATCATGTGGGATTACTAGAGGTGACATGGGCTGTGCAGTAATATAACATCGCCTGTGCATACATGTAGGTAACACTGAGATCATGTGGGATTACTAGAGGTGACATGCGCTGTGCAGTAATATAACATCACCTGTGCATACATTTAGGTAACACTGAGAGATCATGTGGGATTACTAGAGGTGACATGGGCAGTGCACTAAAATAACATCACCTGTGCATACATTTAGGTAACACTGAGATCATGTGGTATTATTAGAGGTGACATGGGCTGTGCAGTAATAGAACATCACCTGTGCATACATTTAGGTAACACTGAGAGATCATGTTGGATTACTAGAGGTGACATGGGCTGTGCAGTAATATAACATCGTCTATGCATACATTTAGGTAACAGAGAGATCATGTGGGATTACTAGAGGTGACATGGGCTGTGCAGTAATATAACATCGCCTGAGCATACATTTAGGTAACACTGAGAGATCATGTGGGATTACTAGAGGTGACATGGGCTGTGCAGTAATATAACATCTCCAGTGCATACATTTAGGTAACACTGAGATCATGTGGGATTACTAGAGGTGACATGGGCTCTGCAGTAATATAACATCGCCTGTGCATACATTTAGGTAACACTGAGAGATCATGTGGGATTATTAGAGGTGACATGGGCTGTGCAGTAATATAACATCACCTGTGCATACATTTAGGTAACACTGAGATCATGCGGGACTACTAGAGGTGACATGGGCTGTGCAGTAATATAACATCACCTGTGCATATATTTAGGTAACACTGAGAGATCATGTGGGATTACTAGAGGTGACAAGGGCTGTGCAGTAATATAACATCGCCTGTGCATACATGTAGGTAACACTGAGATCATGTGGGATTACTAGAGGTGACATGGGCTGTGCAGTAATATAACATCACTTGTGCATACATTTAGGTAACACTGAGAGATCATGTGGGATTACTAGAGGTGACATGGGCAGTGCACTAAAATAACATCACCTGTGCATACATTTAGGTAACACTGAGATCATGTGGTATTATTAGAGGTGACATGGGCTGTGCAGTAATAGAACATCACCTGTGCATACATTTAGGTAACACTGAGAGATCATGTTGGATTACTAGAGGTGACATGGGCTGTGCAGTAATATAACATCGCCTATGCATACATTTAGGTAACAGAGAGATCATGTGGGATTACTAGAGGTGACATAGGCTGTGCAGTAATATAACATCGCCTGTGCATACATTTAGGTAACACTGAGAGATCATGTGCGATTACTAGAGGTGACATGGGCTGTGCAGTAATATAATATCTCCTGTGCATACATTTAGGTAACACTGAGATCATGTGGGATTACTAGAGGTGACATGGGCTGTGCAGTAATATAACATCGCCTGTGCATACATTTAGGTAACACTGAGAGATCATGTGGGATTACTAGAGGTGACATGGGCTGTGTAGTAATATAACATCACCTGTGCATACATTTAGATAACACTGAGATCATGTGGGATTACTAGAGGTGACATGGGCTGTGCAGTAATATAACATCGCCTGTGCATACATTTAGGTAACAATGAGATCATGTGGGATTACTAGAGGTGACATGGGCTGTGCAGTAATATAACATCGCCTGTGCATACATTTAGGTAACACTGAGATCATGTGGGATTACCAGAGGTGACATGGGCTGTGCAGTAATATAACATCGCCTGTGCATACATTTAGGTAACACTGAGAGATCATGTGGGAATACTAGAGGTGACATGGGCTGTGTAGTAATATAACATCACCTGTGCATACATTTAGATAACACTGAGATCATGTGGGATTACTAGAGGTGACATGGGCTGTGCAGTAATATAACATCGCCTGTACATACATTTAGGTAACAATGAGATCATGTGGGATTACTAGAGGTGACATGGGCTGTGCAGTAATATAACATCGCCTGTGCATACATTTAGGTAACACTGAGAGATCATGTGGGATTACTAGAGGTGACAGGGGCTGTGCAGTAATATAACATCGCCTGTGCATACATTTAGGTAACACTGAGAGATCATGTGGGATTACTAGAGGTGACATGAGCTGTGCATTAATATAGACATCGCCTGTGCATACATTTAGGTAACACTGAGAGATCATGTGGGATTACTAGAGGTGACATGGGCTGTGCAGTAATATAACATCGCCGGTGCATACATTTAGGTAACACTGAGAGATCATGTGGGATTACTAGAGGTGACGTGGGCTGTGCAGTAATATAACATAGCCTGTGCATACATTTAGGTAACACTGAGAGATCATGTGGTATTACTAGAGGTGACATGGGCTGTGCAGTAATATAACATCGCCTGTGCATACATTTAGATATCACTGAGATCATGTGGGATTACTAGAGGTGACATGGGCTGTGTAGTAATATAACATCGCCTGTGCATACATTTAGGTAACACTGAGAGATCATGTGGGATTACTAGAGGTGACATGGGCTGTGCAGTAATATAACATCGCCTGTGCATACATTTAGGTAACACTGAGAGATCATGTGGGATTACTAGAGGTGACATGAGCTGTGCATTAATATAGACATCGCCTGTGCATACATTTAGGTAACACTGAGAGATCATGTGGGATTACTAGA
The DNA here is from genome assembly GCF_028390025.1 of Pseudophryne corroboree. Lineage (NCBI taxonomy): Eukaryota > Metazoa > Chordata > Amphibia > Anura > Myobatrachidae > Pseudophryne > Pseudophryne corroboree. Next base: position 680,363 of record NW_026967538.1, on the reverse strand, counting down.
GGTGACATGGGTTGTGCAGTAATATAACATCGCCTGTGCATACAGTTAGGTAACACTGAGATCATGTGGGATTACTAGAGGTGACATATGCTGTGTAGTAATATAACATCGCCTGTGCATACATTTAGATAACACAGAGATCATGCGGCATTACTAGAGGTGACATGAGCTGTGCATTAATATAACATCGCCTGTGCATACATTTAGGTAACACTGAGAGATCATGTGGGATTACTAGAGGTGATATGGGCTGTGCAGTAATATAACATGGCCTGTGCATACATTTAGATAACACAGAGATCATGTGGGATTACTAGAGGTGACATGGGCTGTGCAGTAATATAACATCGCCTGTGCATACATTTAGGTAACACTGAGATCATGTGGGATTACTAGAGGTGACATATGCTGTGTAGTAATATAACATCGCCTGTGCATACATTTAGGTAACACTGAGAGATCATGTGGGATTACTAGAGGCGACATGGGCTGTGCAGTAATATAACATCGCCTGTGCATACATTTAGGTAACACTGAGAGATCATGTGGTATTACTAGAGGTGACATAGGCTGTGCAGTAATATAACATCGCCTGTGCATACATCTAGGTAACACTGAGAGACCATGTGGGATTACTAGAGGTGACATGGACTGTGCAGTAATATAACATCGCCTGTGCATACATTTAGGTAACACTGGGAGACCATGTGGGATTACTAGAGGTGACATGGGCTGTGCAGTAATATAACATCGCCTGTGCATACATTTAGATAACACAGAGATCATGTGGGATTACTAGAGGTGACATGGGCTGTGCAGAAATATAACATCACCTGTGCATACATTTAGGTAACACTGAGATATCATGTGGGATTACTAGAGGTGACATGGGCTGTGAAGTAATATAACATCGCCTGTGCATACATTTAGATAACACAGAGATCATTTGGGATTACTAGAGGTGAAATGGGCTGTGCAGTAATATAACATCGGCTGTGCATACATGAAGGTAACACTGAGAGATCATGTGGGATTACTAGAGGTGACATGGGCTGTGCAGTAATATAACATCGCCTGTGCATACATTTAGGTAACACTGAGAGATCATGTGGGATTACTAGAGGTGACATGGGCTGTGCAGTAATATAACATCGCCTGTGCATACATTTAGGTAACACTGAGAGACCATGTGGGATTACTAGTGGTGACATGGACTGTGCAGTAATATAAGATCGCCTGTGCATACATTTAGGTAACACTGAGAGATCATGTGGGATTACTAGAGGTGACATGGGCTGTGCAGTAATATAACATCGCCTGTGCATACATTTAGATAACACAGAGATCATGTGGGATAACTAGAGGTGATATGGGCTGTGCAGTAATATAACATCGCCTGTGCTTACATTTAGATAACACAGAGATCATGTGGGATTACTAGAGGTGATATGGGCTGTGCAGTAATAAAACATCGCCTGTGCATACATTTAGGCAACACTAAAATCATGTGGGATTACTAGAGGTGACAGGGGCTGTGCAGTAATATAACATCGCCTGTGCATACATTTAGGTAACACTGAGAGATCATGTGGGATTACTAGAGGTGACATGGGCTGTGCAGTAATATAACATCGCCTGTGCATACATTTAGGTAACACTGAGAGACCATGTGGGATTACTAGAGGTGACATGGACTGTGCAGTAATATAACATCGCCTGTGCATACATTTAGTTAACACTGAGAGATCATGTGGGATTACTAGAGGTGACATGGGCTGTGCAGTAATATAACATCGCCTGTGCATACATTTAGATAACATAGAGATCATGTGGGATTACTAGAGGTGATATGGGCTGTGCAGTAATATAACATCGCCTGTGCATACATTTAGTTAACACAGAGATCATGTGGGATTACTAGAGGTGACATGGGCTGTGCAGTAATATAACATCGCCTGTGCATACATTTAGATAACACAGCGATCATGTGGGATTACTAGAGGTGAAATGGGCTGTGCAGTAATATAACATCGCCTGTGCATACATTTAGATAACACTGAGAGATCATGTGGGATTACTAGAGGCGACATGGGCTGTGTAGTAATATAACATCGCCTGTGCATACATTTAGGTAACACTGAGAGATCATGTGGGATTACTACAGGTGACATGGGCTGTGCAGTAATATAACATCGCCTGTGCATACATTTAGGTAACACTGAGAGATCATGTGGGATTACTAGAGGTGACATGGGCTGTGCAGTAATATAACATCGCCTCTGCATACATTTAGGTAACACTGAGAGACCATGTGGGATTACTAGAGGTGACATGGACTGTGCAGTAATATAACATCGCCTGTGCATACATTTAGGTAACACTGAGATCATGTGGGATTACTAGAGGTGACATATGCTGTGTAGTAATATAACATCGCCTGTGCATACATTTAGATAACACAGAGATCATGCGGGATTACTAGAGGTGACATGAGCTGTGCAGTAATATAACATCGCCTGTGCATACATTTAGGTAACACTGAGAGATCATTTGGGATTACTAGAGGTGACATGGGCTGTGCAGTAATATAACATCGCCTGTGCATACATTTAGATAACACAGAGATCATGTGGGATTACTAGAGGTGATATGGGATGTGCAGTAATATAACATGGCCTGTGCATACATTTAGATAACACAGAGATCATGTGGGATTACTAGAGGTGACATGGGCTGTGCAGTAATATAACATCGCCTGTGCATACATTTAGGTAACACTGAGATCATGTGGGATTACTAGAGGTGACATATGCTGTGTAGTAATATAACATCGCCTGTGCATACATTTAGGTAACACTGAGAGATCATGTGGGATTACAAGAGGCGACATGGGCTGTGCAGTAATATAACATCGCCTGTGCATACATTTAGGTAACACTGAGAGATCATGTGGTATTACTAGAGGTGACATAGGCTGTGCAGTAATATAACGTCGCCTGTGCATACATCTAGGTAACACTGAGAGATCATGTGGGATTACTAGAGGTGACATGGCTGTGCAGTAATATAACATCGCCTGTGCATACATTTACGTAACACTGAGAGACCATGTGGGATTACTAGAGGTGACATGGACTGTGCAGTAATATAACATCGCCTGTGCATACATTTAGGTAACACTGGGAGACCATGTGGTATTACTAGAGGTGACATGGGCTGTGCAGTAATATAACATCGCCTGTGCATACATTTAGATAACACAGAGATCATGTGGGATTACTAGAGGTGACATGGGCTGTGCAGAAATATAACATCACCTGTGCATACATTTAGGTAACACTGAGATATCATGTGGGATTACTAGAGGTGACATGGGCTGTGAAGTAATATAACATCGCCTGTGCATACATTTAGATAACACAGAGATCATTTCGGATTACTAGAGGTGAAATGGGCTGTGCAGTAATATAACATCGGCTGTGCATACATGAAGGTAACACTGAGAGATCATGTGGGATTACTAGAGGTGACATGGGCTGTGCAGTAATATAACATCGCCTGTGCATACATTTAGGTAACACTGAGAGATCATGTGGGATTACTAGAGGTGACATGGGCTGTGCAGTAATATAACATCGCCTGTGCATACATTTAGGTAACACTGAGAGACCATGTGGGATTACTAGTGGTGACATGGACTGTGCAGTAATATAACATCGCCTGTGCATACATTTAGGTAACACTGAGAGATCATGTGGGATTACTAGAGGTGACATGGGCTGTGCAGTAATATAACATCGCCTGTGCATACATTTAGATAACACAGAGATCATGTGGGATTACTAGAGGTGATATGGGCTGTGCAGTAATATAACATCGCCTGTGCTTACATTTAGATAACACAGAGATCATGTGGGATTACTAGAGGTGATATGGGCTGTGCAGTAATATAACATCGCATGTGCATACATTTAGGCAACACTAAGATCATGTGGGATTACTAGAGGTGACAGGGGCTGTGCAGTAATATAACATCGCCTGTGCATACATTTAGGTAACACTGAGAGATCATGTGGGATTACTAGAGGTGACATGGGCTGTGCAGTAATATAACATCGCCTGTGCATACATTTAGGTAACACTGAGAGACCATGTGGGATTACTAGAGGTGACATGGACTGTGCAGTAATATAACATCGCCTGTGCATACATTTAGGTAACACTGAGAGATCATGTGGGATTACTAGAGGTGACATGGGCTGTGCAGTAATATAACATCGCCTGTGCATACATTTAGATAACATAGAGATCATGTGGGATTACTAGAGGTGATATGGGCTGTGCAGTAATATAACATCGCCTGTGCATACATTTAGATAACACAGAGATCATGTGGGATTACTAGAGGTGACATGGGCTGTGCAGTAATATAACATCGCCTGTGCATACATTTAGATAACACAGAGATCATGTGGGATTACTAGAGGTGAAATGGGCTGTGCAGTAATATAACATCGCCTGTGCATACATTTAGGTAACACTGAGATCATGTGGGATTACTAGAGGTGACATGGGCTGTGCAGTAATATAACATCGCCTGTGCATACATTTAGATAACACTGAGAGATCATGTGGTATTACTAGAGGTGACATGGGCTGTGCAGTAATATAACATCGCCTGTGCATACATTTAGGTAACACTGAGATCATTTGGGATTACTAGAGGTGACTTGGGCTGTGCAGTAATATAACATCGCCTGTGCATACATTTAGGTAACACTGAGAGACCATGTGGGATTACTAGAGGTGACATGGGCTGTGCAGTAATATAACATCGCCTGTGCATACATTTAGATAACACTGAGAGATCATGTGGGATTACTAGAGGCGACATGGGCTGTGCAGTAATATAACATCGCCTGTGCATACATTTAGATAACACTGAGAGATCATGTGGGATTACTAGAGGTGACATGGGCTGTGCAGTAATATAACATCGCCTGTGCATACATTTAGGTAACACTGAGAGATCATGTGGGATTACTAGAGGTGACATGGGCTGTGCAGTAATATAACATCGCCTGTGCATACATTTACGTAACACTGAGAGACCATGTGGGATTACTAGAGGTGACATGGACTGTGCAGTAATATAACATCGCCTGTGCATACATTTAGGTAACACTGGGAGACCATGTGGGATTACTAGAGCTGACATGGGCTGTGCAGTAATATAACATCGCCTGTGCATACATTTAGATAACACAGAGATCATGTGGGATTACTAGAGGTGACATGGGCTGTGCAGTAATATAACATCGCCTGTGCATACATTTAGGTAACACTGAGATATCATGTGGGATTACTAGAGGTGACATGGGCTGTGAAGTAATATAACATCGCCTGTGCATACATTTAGATAACACAGAGATCATTTGGGATTACTAGAGGTGAAATGGGCTGTGCAGTAATATAACATCGGCTGTGCATACATGAAGGTAACACTGAGAGATCATGTGGGATTACTAGAGGTGACATGGGCTGTGCAGTAATATAACATCGCCTGTGCATACATTTAGGTAACACTGAGAGATCATGTGGGATTACTAGAGGTGACATGGGCTGTGCAGTAATATAACATCGCCTGTGCATACATTTAGGTAACACTGAGAGACCATGTGGGATTACTAGTGGTGACATGGACTGTGCAGTAATATAACATCGCCTGTGCATACATTTAGGTAACACTGAGATCATGTGGGATTACTAGAGGTGACATATGCTGTGTAGTAATATAACATCGCCTGTGCATACATTTAGATAACACAGAGATCATGCGGGATTACTAGAGGTGACATGAGCTGTGCAGTAATATAACATCGCCTGTGCATACATTTAGGTAACACTGAGAGATCATTTGGGATTACTAGAGGTGACATGGGCTGTGCAGTAATATAACATCGCCTGTGCATACATTTAGATAACACAGAGATCATGTGGGATTACTAGAGGTGATATGGGATGTGCAGTAATATAACATGGCCTGTGCATACATTTAGATAACACAGAGATCATGTGGGATTACTAGAGGTGACATGGGCTGTGCAGTAATATAACATCGCCTGTGCATACATTTAGGTAACACTGAGATCATGTGGGATTACTAGAGGTGACATATGCTGTGTAGTAATATAACATCGCCTGTGCATACATTTAGGTAACACTGAGAGATCATGTGGGATTACAAGAGGCGACATGGGCTGTGCAGTAATATAACATCGCCTGTGCATACATTTAGGTAACACTGAGAGATCATGTGGTATTACTAGAGGTGACATAGGCTGTGCAGTAATATAACATCGCCTGTGCATACATCTAGGTAACACTGAGAGATCATGTGGGATTACTAGAGGTGACATGGGCTGTGCAGTAATATAACATCGCCTGTGCATACATTTACGTAACACTGAGAGACCATGTGGGATTACTAGAGGTGACATGGACTGTGCAGTAATATAACATCGCCTGTGCATACATTTAGGTAACACTGGGAGACCATGTGGGATTACTAGAGGTGACATGGGCTGTGCAGTAATATAACATCGCCTGTGCATACATTTAGATAACACAGAGATCATGTGGGATTACTAGAGGTGACATGGGCTGTGCAGAAATATAACATCACCTGTGCATACATTTAGGTAACACTGAGATATCATGTGGGATTACTAGAGGTGACATGGGCTGTGAAGTAATATAACATCGCCTGTGCATACATTTAGATAACACAGAGATCATTTGGGATTACTAGAGGTGAAATGGGCTGTGCAGTAATATAACATCGGCTGTGCATACATGAAGGTAACACTGAGAGATCATGTGGGATTACTAGAGGTGACATGGGCTGTGCAGTAATATAACATCGCCTGTGCATACATTTAGGTAACACTGAGAGATCATGTGGGATTACTAGAGGTGACATGGGCTGTGCAGTAATATAACATCGCCTGTGCATACATTTAGGTAACACTGAGAGACCATGTGGGATTACTAGTGGTGACATGGACTGTGCAGTAATATAACATCGCCTGTGCATACATTTAGGTAACACTGAGAGATCATGTGGGATTACTAGAGGTGACATGGGCTGTGCAGTAATATAACATCGCCTGTGCATACATTTAGATAACACAGAGATCATGTGGGATTACTAGAGGTGATATGGGCTGTGCAGTAATATAACATCGCCTGTGCTTACATTTAGATAACACAGAGATCATGTGGGATTACTAGAGGTGATATGGGCTGTGCAGTAATATAACATCGCATGTGCATACATTTAGGCAACACTAAGATCATGTGGGATTACTAGAGGTGACAGGGGCTGTGCAGTAATATAACATCGCCTGTGCATACATTTAGGTAACACTGAGAGATCATGTGGGATTACTAGAGGTGACATGGGCTGTGCAGTAATATAACATCGCCTGTGCATACATTTAGGTAACACTGAGAGACCATGTGGGATTACTAGAGGTGACATGGACTGTGCAGTAATATAACATCGCCTGTGCATACATTTTAGGTTAACACTGAGAGATCATGTGGGATTACTAGAGGTGACATGGGCTGTGCAGTAATATAACATCGCCTGTGCATACATTTAGATAACATAGAGATCATGTGGGATTACTAGAGGTGATATGGGCTGTGCAGTAATATAACATCGCCTGTGCATACATTTAGATAACACAGAGATCATGTGGGATTACTAGAGGTGACATGGGCTGTGCAGTAATATAACATCGCCTGTGCATACATTTAGATAACACAGAGATCATGTGGGATTACTAGAGGTGAAATGGGCTGTGCAGTAATATAACATCGCCTGTGCATACATTTAGGTAACACTGAGATATCATGTGGGATTACTAGAGGTGACATGGGCTGTGAAGTAATATAACATCGCCTGTGCATACATTTAGATAACACAGAGATCATTTGGGATTACTAGAGGTGAAATGGGATGTGCAGTAATATAACATCGGCTGTGCATACATGAAGGTAACACTGAGAGATCATGTGGGATTACTAGAGGTGACATGGGCTGTGCAGTAATATAACATCGCCTGTGCATACATTTAGGTAACACTGAGAGATCATGTGGGATTACTAGAGGTGACATGGGCTGTGCAGTAATATAACATCGCCTGTGCATACATTTAGGTAACACTGAGAGACCATGTGGGATTACTAGTGGTGACATGGACTGTGCAGTAATATAACATCGCCTGTGCATACATTTAGGTAACACTGAGATCATGTGGGATTACTAGAGGTGACATATGCTGTGTAGTAATATAACATCGCCTGTGCATACATTTAGATAACACAGAGATCATGCGGGATTACTAGAGGTGACATGAGCTGTGCAGTAATATAACATCGCCTGTGCATACATTTAGGTAACACTGAGAGATCATTTGGGATTACTAGAGGTGACATGGGCTGTGCAGTAATATAACATCGCCTGTGCATACATTTAGATAACACAGAGATCATGTGGGATTACTAGAGGTGATATGGGATGTGCAGTAATATAACATGGCCTGTGCATACATTTAGATAACACAGAGATCATGTGGGATTACTAGAGGTGACATGGGCTGTGCAGTAATATAACATCGCCTGTGCATACATTTAGGTAACACTGAGATCATGTGGGATTACTAGAGGTGACATATGCTGTGTAGTAATATAACATCGCCTGTGCATACATTTAGGTAACACTGAGAGATCATGTGGGATTACAAGAGGCGACATGGGCTGTGCAGTAATATAACATCGCCTGTGCATACATTTAGGTAACACTGAGAGATCATGTGGTATTACTAGAGGTGACATAGGCTGTGCAGTAATATAACATCGCCTGTGCATACATCTAGGTAACACTGAGAGATCATGTGGGATTACTAGAGGTGACATGGGCTGTGCAGTAATATAACATCGCCTGTGCATACATTTAGGTAACACTGGGAGACCATGTGGGATTACTAGAGGTGACATGGGCTGTGCAGTAATATAACATCGCCTGTGCATACATTTAGATAACACAGAGATCATGTGGGATTACTAGAGGTGACATGGGCTGTGCAGAAATATAACATCACCTGTGCATACATTTAGGTAACACTGAGATATCATGTGGGATTACTAGAGGTGACATGGGCTGTGAAGTAATATAACATCGCCTGTGCATACATTTAGATAACACAGAGATCATTTGGGATTACTAGAGGTGAAATGGGCTGTGCAGTAATATAACATCGGCTGTGCATACATGAAGGTAACACTGAGAGATCATGTGGGATTACTAGAGGTGACATGGGCTGTGCAGTAATATAACATCGCCTGTGCATACATTTAGGTAACACTGAGAGATCATGTGGGATTACTAGAGGTGACATGGGCTGTGCAGTAATATAACATCGCCTGTGCATACATTTAGGTAACACTGAGAGACCATGTGGGATTACTAGTGGTGACATGGACTGTGCAGTAATATAACATCGCCTGTGCATACATTTAGGTAACACTGAGAGATCATGTGGGATTACTAGAGGTGACATGGGCTGTGCAGTAATATAACATCGCCTGTGCATACATTTAGATAACACAGAGATCATGTGGGATTACTAGAGGTGATATGGGCTGTGCAGTAATATAACATCGCCTGTGCTTACATTTAGATAACACAGAGATCATGTGGGATTACTAGAGGTGATATGGGCTGTGCAGTAATATAACATCGCATGTGCATACATTTAGGCAACACTAAGATCATGTGGGATTACTAGAGGTGACAGGGGCTGTGCAGTAATATAACATCGCCTGTGCATACATTTAGGTAACACTGAGAGATCATGTGGGATTACTAGAGGTGACATGGGCTGTGCAGTAATATAACATCGCCTGTGCATACATTTAGGTAACACTGAGAGACCATGTGGGATTACTAGAGGTGACATGGACTGTGCAGTAATATAACATCGCCTGTGCATACATTTTAGGTTAACACTGAGAGATCATGTGGGATTACTAGAGGTGACATGGGCTGTGCAGTAATATAACATCGCCTGTGCATACATTTAGATAACATAGAGATCATGTGGGATTACTAGAGGTGATATGGGCTGTGCAGTAATATAACATCGCCTGTGCATACATTTAGATAACACAGAGATCATGTGGGATTACTAGAGGTGACATGGGCTGTGCAGTAATATAACATCGCCTGTGCATACATTTAGATAACACAGAGATCATGTGGGATTACTAGAGGTGAAATGGGCTGTGCAGTAATATAACATCGCCTGTGCATACATTTAGGTAACACTGAGATATCATGTGGGATTACTAGAGGTGACATGGGCTGTGAAGTAATATAACATCGCCTGTGCATACATTTAGATAACACAGAGATCATTTGGGATTACTAGAGGTGAAATGGGATGTGCAGTAATATAACATCGGCTGTGCATACATGAAGGTAACACTGAGAGATCATGTGGGATTACTAGAGGTGACATGGGCTGTGCAGTAATATAACATCGCCTGTGCATACATTTAGATAACACAGAGATCATGTGGGATTACTAGAGGTGATATGGGCTGTGCAGTAATATAACATCGCCTGTGCTTACATTTAGATAACACAGAGATCATGTGGGATTACTAGAGGTGATATGGGCTGTGCAGTAATATAACATCGCATGTGCATACATTTAGGCAACACTAAGATCATGTGGGATTACTAGAGGTGACAGGGGCTGTGCAGTAATATAACATCGCCTGTGCATACATTTAGGTAACACTGAGAGATCATGTGGGATTACTAGAGGTGACATGGGCTGTGCAGTAATATAACATCGCCTGTGCATACATTTAGGTAACACTGAGAGACCATGTGGGATTACTAGAGGTGACATGGACTGTGCAGTAATATAACATCGCCTGTGCATACATTTTAGGTTAACACTGAGAGATCATGTGGGATTACTAGAGGTGACATGGGCTGTGCAGTAATATAACATCGCCTGTGCATACATTTAGATAACATAGAGATCATGTGGGATTACTAGAGGTGATATGGGCTGTGCAGTAATATAACATCGCCTGTGCATACATTTAGATAACACAGAGATCATGTGGGATTACTAGAGGTGACATGGGCTGTGCAGTAATATAACATCGCCTGTGCATACATTTAGATAACACAGAGATCATGTGGGATTACTAGAGGTGAAATGGGCTGTGCAGTAATATAACATCGCCTGTGCATACATTTAGGTAACACTGAGATATCATGTGGGATTACTAGAGGTGACATGGGCTGTGAAGTAATATAACATCGCCTGTGCATACATTTAGATAACACAGAGATCATTTGGGATTACTAGAGGTGAAATGGGATGTGCAGTAATATAACATCGGCTGTGCATACATGAAGGTAACACTGAGAGATCATGTGGGATTACTAGAGGTGACATGGGCTGTGCAGTAATATAACATCGCCTGTGCATACATTTAGGTAACACTGAGAGATCATGTGGGATTACTAGAGGTGACATGGGCTGTGCAGTAATATAACATCGCCTGTGCATACATTTAGGTAACACTGAGAGACCATGTGGGATTACTAGTGGTGACATGGACTGTGCAGTAATATAACATCGCCTGTGCATACATTTAGGTAACACTGAGATCATGTGGGATTACTAGAGGTGACATATGCTGTGTAGTAATATAACATCGCCTGTGCATACATTTAGATAACACAGAGATCATGCGGGATTACTAGAGGTGACATGAGCTGTGCAGTAATATAACATCGCCTGTGCATACATTTAGGTAACACTGAGAGATCATTTGGGATTACTAGAGGTGACATGGGCTGTGCAGTAATATAACATCGCCTGTGCATACATTTAGATAACACAGAGATCATGTGGGATTACTAGAGGTGATATGGGATGTGCAGTAATATAACATGGCCTGTGCATACATTTAGATAACACAGAGATCATGTGGGATTACTAGAGGTGACATGGGCTGTGCAGTAATATAACATCGCCTGTGCATACATTTAGGTAACACTGAGATCATGTGGGATTACTAGAGGTGACATATGCTGTGTAGTAATATAACATCGCCTGTGCATACATTTAGGTAACACTGAGAGATCATGTGGGATTACAAGAGGCGACATGGGCTGTGCAGTAATATAACATCGCCTGTGCATACATTTAGGTAACACTGAGAGATCATGTGGTATTACTAGAGGTGACATAGGCTGTGCAGTAATATAACATCGCCTGTGCATACATCTAGGTAACACTGAGAGATCATGTGGGATTACTAGAGGTGACATGGGCTGTGCAGTAATATAACATCGCCTGTGCATACATTTAGGTAACACTGGGAGACCATGTGGGATTACTAGAGGTGACATGGGCTGTGCAGTAATATAACATCGCCTGTGCATACATTTAGATAACACAGAGATCATGTGGGATTACTAGAGGTGACATGGGCTGTGCAGAAATATAACATCACCTGTGCATACATTTAGGTAACACTGAGATATCATGTGGGATTACTAGAGGTGACATGGGCTGTGAAGTAATATAACATCGCCTGTGCATACATTTAGATAACACAGAGATCATTTGGGATTACTAGAGGTGAAATGGGCTGTGCAGTAATATAACATCGGCTGTGCATACATGAAGGTAACACTGAGAGATCATGTGGGATTACTAGAGGTGACATGGGCTGTGCAGTAATATAACATCGCCTGTGCATACATTTAGGTAACACTGAGAGATCATGTGGGATTACTAGAGGTGACATGGGCTGTGCAGTAATATAACATCGCCTGTGCATACATTTAGGTAACACTGAGAGACCATGTGGGATTACTAGTGGTGACATGGACTGTGCAGTAATATAACATCGCCTGTGCATACATTTAGGTAACACTGAGAGATCATGTGGGATTACTAGAGGTGACATGGGCTGTGCAGTAATATAACATCGCCTGTGCATACATTTAGATAACACAGAGATCATGTGGGATTACTAGAGGTGATATGGGCTGTGCAGTAATATAACATCGCCTGTGCTTACATTTAGATAACACAGAGATCATGTGGGATTACTAGAGGTGATATGGGCTGTGCAGTAATATAACATCGCATGTGCATACATTTAGGCAACACTAAGATCATGTGGGATTACTAGAGGTGACAGGGGCTGTGCAGTAATATAACATCGCCTGTGCATACATTTAGGTAACACTGAGAGATCATGTGGGATTACTAGAGGTGACATGGGCTGTGCAGTAATATAACATCGCCTGTGCATACATTTAGGTAACACTGAGAGACCATGTGGGATTACTAGAGGTGACATGGACTGTGCAGTAATATAACATCGCCTGTGCATACATTTTAGGTTAACACTGAGAGATCATGTGGGATTACTAGAGGTGACATGGGCTGTGCAGTAATATAACATCGCCTGTGCATACATTTAGATAACATAGAGATCATGTGGGATTACTAGAGGTGATATGGGCTGTGCAGTAATATAACATCGCCTGTGCATACATTTAGATAACACAGAGATCATGTGGGATTACTAGAGGTGACATGGGCTGTGCAGTAATATAACATCGCCTGTGCATACATTTAGATAACACAGAGATCATGTGGGATTACTAGAGGTGAAATGGGCTGTGCAGTAATATAACATCGCCTGTGCATACATTTAGGTAACACTGAGATATCATGTGGGATTACTAGAGGTGACATGGGCTGTGAAGTAATATAACATCGCCTGTGCATACATTTAGATAACACAGAGATCATTTGGGATTACTAGAGGTGAAATGGGATGTGCAGTAATATAACATCGGCTGTGCATACATGAAGGTAACACTGAGAGATCATGTGGGATTACTAGAGGTGACATGGGCTGTGCAGTAATATAACATCGCCTGTGCATACATTTAGGTAACACTGAGAGATCATGTGGGATTACTAGAGGTGACATGGGCTGTGCAGTAATATAACATCGCCTGTGCATACATTTAGGTAACACTGAGAGACCATGTGGGATTACTAGTGGTGACATGGACTGTGCAGTAATATAACATCGCCTGTGCATACATTTAGGTAACACTGAGATCATGTGGGATTACTAGAGGTGACATATGCTGTGTAGTAATATAACATCGCCTGTGCATACATTTAGATAACACAGAGATCATGCGGGATTACTAGAGGTGACATGAGCTGTGCAGTAATATAACATCGCCTGTGCATACATTTAGGTAACACTGAGAGATCATTTGGGATTACTAGAGGTGACATGGGCTGTGCAGTAATATAACATCGCCTGTGCATACATTTAGATAACACAGAGATCATGTGGGATTACTAGAGGTGATATGGGATGTGCAGTAATATAACATGGCCTGTGCATACATTTAGATAACACAGAGATCATGTGGGATTACTAGAGGTGACATGGGCTGTGCAGTAATATAACATCGCCTGTGCATACATTTAGGTAACACTGAGATCATGTGGGATTACTAGAGGTGACATATGCTGTGTAGTAATATAACATCGCCTGTGCATACATTTAGGTAACACTGAGAGATCATGTGGGATTACAAGAGGCGACATGGGCTGTGCAGTAATATAACATCGCCTGTGCATACATTTAGGTAACACTGAGAGATCATGTGGTATTACTAGAGGTGACATAGGCTGTGCAGTAATATAACATCGCCTGTGCATACATCTAGGTAACACTGAGAGATCATGTGGGATTACTAGAGGTGACATGGGCTGTGCAGTAATATAACATCGCCTGTGCATACATTTAGGTAACACTGGGAGACCATGTGGGATTACTAGAGGTGACATGGGCTGTGCAGTAATATAACATCGCCTGTGCATACATTTAGATAACACAGAGATCATGTGGGATTACTAGAGGTGACATGGGCTGTGCAGAAATATAACATCACCTGTGCATACATTTAGGTAACACTGAGATATCATGTGGGATTACTAGAGGTGACATGGGCTGTGAAGTAATATAACATCGCCTGTGCATACATTTAGATAACACAGAGATCATTTGGGATTACTAGAGGTGAAATGGGCTGTGCAGTAATATAACATCGGCTGTGCATACATGAAGGTAACACTGAGAGATCATGTGGGATTACTAGAGGTGACATGGGCTGTGCAGTAATATAACATCGCCTGTGCATACATTTAGGTAACACTGAGAGATCATGTGGGATTACTAGAGGTGACATGGGCTGTGCAGTAATATAACATCGCCTGTGCATACATTTAGGTAACACTGAGAGACCATGTGGGATTACTAGTGGTGACATGGACTGTGCAGTAATATAACATCGCCTGTGCATACATTTAGGTAACACTGAGAGATCATGTGGGATTACTAGAGGTGACATGGGCTGTGCAGTAATATAACATCGCCTGTGCATACATTTAGATAACACAGAGATCATGTGGGATTACTAGAGGTGATATGGGCTGTGCAGTAATATAACATCGCCTGTGCTTACATTTAGATAACACAGAGATCATGTGGGATTACTAGAGGTGATATGGGCTGTGCAGTAATATAACATCGCATGTGCATACATTTAGGCAACACTAAGATCATGTGGGATTACTAGAGGTGACAGGGGCTGTGCAGTAATATAACATCGCCTGTGCATACATTTAGGTAACACTGAGAGATCATGTGGGATTACTAGAGGTGACATGGGCTGTGCAGTAATATAACATCGCCTGTGCATACATTTAGGTAACACTGAGAGACCATGTGGGATTACTAGAGGTGACATGGACTGTGCAGTAATATAACATCGCCTGTGCATACATTTTAGGTTAACACTGAGAGATCATGTGGGATTACTAGAGGTGACATGGGCTGTGCAGTAATATAACATCGCCTGTGCATACATTTAGATAACATAGAGATCATGTGGGATTACTAGAGGTGATATGGGCTGTGCAGTAATATAACATCGCCTGTGCATACATTTAGATAACACAGAGATCATGTGGGATTACTAGAGGTGACATGGGCTGTGCAGTAATATAACATCGCCTGTGCATACATTTAGATAACACAGAGATCATGTGGGATTACTAGAGGTGAAATGGGCTGTGCAGTAATATAACATCGCCTGTGCATACATTTAGGTAACACTGAGATCATGTGGGATTACTAGAGGTGACATGGGCTGTGCAGTAATATAACATCGCCTGTGCATACATTTAGATAACACTGAGAGATCATGTGGTATTACTAGAGGTGACATGGGCTGTGCAGTAATATAACATCGCCTGTGCATACATTTAGGTAACACTGAGATCATTTGGGATTACTAGAGGTGACTTGGGCTGTGCAGTAATATAACATCGCCTGTGCATACATTTAGGTAACACTGAGAGACCATGTGGGATTACTAGAGGTGACATGGGCTGTGCAGTAATATAACATCGCCTGTGCATACATTTAGATAACACTGAGAGATCATGTGGGATTACTAGAGGCGACATGGGCTGTGCAGTAATATAACATCGCCTGTGCATACATTTAGATAACACTGAGAGATCATGTGGGATTACTAGAGGTGACATGGGCTGTGCAGTAATATAACATCGCCTGTGCATACATTTAGGTAACACTGAGAGATCATGTGGGATTACTAGAGGTGACATGGGCTGTGCAGTAATATAACATCGCCTGTGCATACATTTACGTAACACTGAGAGACCATGTGGGATTACTAGAGGTGACATGGACTGTGCAGTAATATAACATCGCCTGTGCATACATTTAGGTAACACTGGGAGACCATGTGGGATTACTAGAGGTGACATGGGCTGTGCAGTAATATAACATCGCCTGTGCATACATTTAGATAACACAGAGATCATGTGGGATTACTAGAGGTGACATGGGCTGTGCAGTAATATAACATCGCCTGTGCATACATTTAGGTAACACTGAGATATCATGTGGGATTACTAGAGGTGACATGGGCTGTGAAGTAATATAACATCGCCTGTGCATACATTTAGATAACACAGAGATCATTTGGGATTACTAGAGGTGAAATGGGCTGTGCAGTAATATAACATCGGCTGTGCATACATGAAGGTAACACTGAGAGATCATGTGGGATTACTAGAGGTGACATGGGCTGTGCAGTAATATAACATCGCCTGTGCATACATTTAGGTAACACTGAGAGATCATGTGGGATTACTAGAGGTGACATGGGCTGTGCAGTAATATAACATCGCCTGTGCATACATTTAGGTAACACTGAGAGACCATGTGGGATTACTAGTGGTGACATGGACTGTGCAGTAATATAACATCGCCTGTGCATACATTTAGGTAACACTGAGAGATCATGTGGGATTACTAGAGGTGACATGGGCTGTGCAGTAATATAACATCGCCTGTGCATACATTTAGATAACACAGAGATCATGTGGGATTACTAGAGGTGATATGGGCTGTGCAGTAATATAACATCGCCTGTGCTTACATTTAGATAACACAGAGATCATGTGGGATTACTAGAGGTGATATGGGCTGTGCAGTAATATAACATCGCCTGTGCATACATTTAGGCAACACTAAAATCATGTGGGATTACTAGAGGTGACAGGGGCTGTGCAGTAATATAACATCGCCTGTGCATACATTTAGGTAACACTGAGAGATCATGTGGGATTACTAGAGGTGACATGGGCTGTGCAGTAATATAACATCGCCTGTGCATACATTTAGGTAACACTGAGAGACCATGTGGGATTACTAGAGGTGACATGGACTGTGCAGTAATATAACATCGCCTGTGCATACATTTAGTTAACACTGAGAGATCATGTGGGATTACTAGAGGCGACATGGGCTGTGTAGTAATATAACATCGCCTGTGCATACATTTAGGTAACACTGAGAGATCATGTGGGATTACTACAGGTGACATGGGCTGTGCAGTAATATAACATCGCCTGTGCATACATTTAGGTAACACTGAGAGATCATGTGGGATTACTAGAGGTGACATGGGCTGTGCAGTAATATAACATCGCCTCTGCATACATTTAGGTAACACTGAGAGACCATGTGGGATTACTAGAGGTGATATGGGCTGTGCAGTAATATAACATCGCCTGTGCATACATTTAGTTAACACAGAGATCATGTGGGATTACTAGAGGTGACATGGGCTGTGCAGTAATATAACATCGCCTGTGCATACATTTAGATAACACAGCGATCATGTGGGATTACTAGAGGTGAAATGGGCTGTGCAGTAATATAACATCGCCTGTGCATACATTTAGATAACACTGAGAGATCATGTGGGATTACTAGAGGCGACATGGGCTGTGTAGTAATATAACATCGCCTGTGCATACATTTAGGTAACACTGAGAGATCATGTGGGATTACTACAGGTGACATGGGCTGTGCAGTAATATAACATCGCCTGTGCATACATTTAGGTAACACTGAGAGATCATGTGGGATTACTAGAGGTGACATGGGCTGTGCAGTAATATAACATCGCCTCTGCATACATTTAGGTAACACTGAGAGACCATGTGGGATTACTAGAGGTGACATGGACTGTGCAGTAATATAACATCACCTGTGCATACATTTAGGTAACACTGAGATCATGTGGGATTACTAGAGGTGACATATGCTGTGTAGTAATATAACATCGCCTGTGCATACATTTAGATAACACAGAGATCATGCGGGATTACTAGAGGTGACATGAGCTGTGCAGTAATATAACATCGCCTGTGCATACATTTAGGTAACACTGAGAGATCATTTGGGATTACTAGAGATGACATGGGCTGTGCAGTAATATAACATCGCCTGTGCATACATTTAGATAACACAGAGATCATGTGGGATTACTAGAGGTGATATGGGATGTGCAGTAATATAACATGGCCTGTGCATACATTTAGATAACACAGAGATCATGTGGGATTACTAGAGGTGACATGGGCTGTGCAGTAATATAACATCGCCTGTGCATACATTTAGGTAACACTGAGATCATGTGGGATTACTAGAGGTGACATATGCTGTGTAGTAATATAACATCGCCTGTGCATACATTTAGGTAACACTGAGAGATCATGTGGGATTACAAGAGGCGACATGGGCTGTGCAGTAATATAACATCGCCTGTGCATACATTTAGGTAACACTGAGAGATCATGTGGTATTACTAGAGGTGACATAGGCTGTGCAGTAATATAACATCGCCTGTGCATACATCTAGGTAACACTGAGAGATCATGTGGGATTACTAGAGGTGACATGGGCTGTGCAGTAATATAACATCGCCTGTGCATACATTTACGTAACACTGAGAGACCATGTGGGATTACTAGAGGTGACATGGACTGTGCAGTAATATAACATCGCCTGTGCATACATTTAGGTAACACTGGGAGACGATGTGGGATTACTAGAGGTGACATGGGCTGTGCAGTAATATAACATCGCCTGTGCATACATTTAGATAACACAGAGATCATGTGGGATTACTAGAGGTGACATGGGCTGTGCAGAAATATAACATCACCTGTGCATACATTTAGGTAACACTGAGATATCATGTGGGATTACTAGAGGTGACATGGGCTGTGAAGTAATATAACATCGCCTGTGCATACATTTAGATAACACAGAGATCATTTGGGATTACTAGAGGTGAAATGGGCTGTGCAGTAATATAACATCGGCTGTGCATACATGAAGGTAACACTGAGAGATCATGTGGGATTACTAGAGGTGACATGGGCTGTGCAGTAATATAACATCGCCTGTGCATACATTTAGGTAACACTGAGAGATAATGTGGGATTACTAGAGGTGACATGGGCTGTGCAGTAATATAACATCGCCTGTGCATACATTTAGGTAACACTGAGAGACCATGTGGGATTACTAGTGGTGACATGGACTGTGCAGTAATATAACATCGCCTGTGCATACATTTAGGTAACACTGAGAGATCATGTGGGATTACTAGAGGTGACATGGGCTGTGCAGTAATATAACATCGCCTGTGCATACATTTAGATAACACAGAGATCATGTGGGATTACTAGAGGTGATATGGGCTGTGCAGTAATATAACATCGCCTGTGCTTACATTTAGATAACACAGAGATCATGTGGGATTACTAGAGGTGATATGGGCTGTGCAGTAATATAACATCGCCTGTGCATACATTTAGGCAACACTAAGATCATGTGGGATTACTAGAGGTGACAGGGGCTGTGCAGTAATATAACATCGCCTGTGCATACATTTAGGTAACACTGAGAGATCATGTGGGATTACTAGAGGTGACATGGGCTGTGCAGTAATATAACATCGCCTGTGCATACATTTACGTAACACTGAGAGACCATGTGGGATTACTAGAGGTGACATGGACTGTGCAGTAATATAACATCGCCTGTGCATACATTTAGGTAACACTGGGAGACCATGTGGGATTACTAGAGGTGACATGGGCTGTGCAGTAATATAACATCGCCTGTGCATACATTTAGATAACACAGAGATCATGTGGGATTACTAGAGGTGACATGGGCTGTGCAGAAATATAACATCACCTGTGCATACATTTAGGTAACACTGAGATATCATGTGGGATTACTAGAGGTGACATGGGCTGTGAAGTAATATAACATCGCCTGTGCATACATTTAGATAACACAGAGATCATTTGGGATTACTAGAGGTGAAATGGGCTGTGCAGTAATATAACATCGGCTGTGCATACATGAAGGTAACACTGAGAGATCATGTGGGATTACTAGAGGTGACATGGGCTGTGCAGTAATATAACATCGCCTGTGCATACATTTAGGTAACACTGAGAGATCATGTGGGATTACTAGAGGTGACATGGGCTGTGCAGTAATATAACATCGCCTGTGCATACATTTAGGTAACACTGAGAGACCATGTGGGATTACTAGTGGTGACATGGACTGTGCAGTAATATAACATCGCCTGTGCATACATTTAGGTAACACTGAGAGATCATGTGGGATTACTAGAGGTGACATGGGCTGTGCAGTAATATAACATCGCCTGTGCATACATTTAGATAACACAGAGATCATGTGGGATTACTAGAGGTGATATGGGCTGTGCAGTAATATAACATCGCCTGTGCTTACATTTAGATAACACAGAGATCATGTGGGATTACTAGAGGTGATATGGGCTGTGCAGTAATATAACATCGCATGTGCATACATTTAGGCAACACTAAGATCATGTGGGATTACTAGAGGTGACAGGGGCTGTGCAGTAATATAACATCGCCTGTGCATACATTTAGGTAACACTGAGAGATCATGTGGGATTACTAGAGGTGACATGGGCTGTGCAGTAATATAACATCGCCTGTGCATACATTTAGGTAACACTGAGAGACCATGTGGGATTACTAGAGGTGACATGGACTGTGCAGTAATATAACATCGCCTGTGCATACATTTTAGGTTAACACTGAGAGATCATGTGGGATTACTAGAGGTGACATGGGCTGTGCAGTAATATAACATCGCCTGTGCATACATTTAGATAACATAGAGATCATGTGGGATTACTAGAGGTGATATGGGCTGTGCAGTAATATAACATCGCCTGTGCATACATTTAGATAACACAGAGATCATGTGGGATTACTAGAGGTGACATGGGCTGTGCAGTAATATAACATCGCCTGTGCATACATTTAGATAACACAGAGATCATGTGGGATTACTAGAGGTGAAATGGGCTGTGCAGTAATATAACATCGCCTGTGCATACATTTAGGTAACACTGAGATCATGTGGGATTACTAGAGGTGACATGGGCTGTGCAGTAATATAACATCGCCTGTGCATACATTTACGTAACACTGAGAGACCATGTGGGATTACTAGAGGTGACATGGACTGTGCAGTAATATAACATCGCCTGTGCATACATTTAGGTAACACTGGGAGACCATGTGGGATTACTAGAGGTGACATGGGCTGTGCAGTAATATAACATCGCCTGTGCATACATTTAGATAACACAGAGATCATGTGGGATTACTAGAGGTGACATGGGCTGTGCAGAAATATAACATCACCTGTGCATACATTTAGGTAACACTGAGATATCATGTGGGATTACTAGAGGTGACATGGGCTGTGAAGTAATATAACATCGCCTGTGCATACATTTAGATAACACAGAGATCATTTGGGATTACTAGAGGTGAAATGGGCTGTGCAGTAATATAACATCGGCTGTGCATACATGAAGGTAACACTGAGAGATCATGTGGGATTACTAGAGGTGACATGGGCTGTGCAGTAATATAACATCGCCTGTGCATACATTTAGGTAACACTGAGAGATCATGTGGGATTACTAGAGGTGACATGGGCTGTGCAGTAATATAACATCGCCTGTGCATACATTTAGGTAACACTGAGAGACCATGTGGGATTACTAGTGGTGACATGGACTGTGCAGTAATATAACATCGCCTGTGCATACATTTAGGTAACACTGAGAGATCATGTGGGATTACTAGAGGTGACATGGGCTGTGCAGTAATATAACATCGCCTGTGCATACATTTAGATAACACAGAGATCATGTGGGATTACTAGAGGTGATATGGGCTGTGCAGTAATATAACATCGCCTGTGCTTACATTTAGATAACACAGAGATCATGTGGGATTACTAGAGGTGATATGGGCTGTGCAGTAATATAACATCGCATGTGCATACATTTAGGCAACACTAAGATCATGTGGGATTACTAGAGGTGACAGGGGCTGTGCAGTAATATAACATCGCCTGTGCATACATTTAGGTAACACTGAGAGATCATGTGGGATTACTAGAGGTGACATGGGCTGTGCAGTAATATAACATCGCCTGTGCATACATTTAGGTAACACTGAGAGACCATGTGGGATTACTAGAGGTGACATGGACTGTGCAGTAATATAACATCGCCTGTGCATACATTTTAGGTTAACACTGAGAGATCATGTGGGATTACTAGAGGTGACATGGGCTGTGCAGTAATATAACATCGCCTGTGCATACATTTAGATAACATAGAGATCATGTGGGATTACTAGAGGTGATATGGGCTGTGCAGTAATATAACATCGCCTGTGCATACATTTAGATAACACAGAGATCATGTGGGATTACTAGAGGTGACATGGGCTGTGCAGTAATATAACATCGCCTGTGCATACATTTAGATAACACAGAGATCATGTGGGATTACTAGAGGTGAAATGGGCTGTGCAGTAATATAACATCGCCTGTGCATACATTTAGGTAACACTGAGATCATGTGGGATTACTAGAGGTGACATGGGCTGTGCAGTAATATAACATCGCCTGTGCATACATTTAGATAACACTGAGAGATCATGTGGTATTACTAGAGGTGACATGGGCTGTGCAGTAATATAACATCGCCTGTGCATACATTTAGGTAACACTGAGATCATTTGGGATTACTAGAGGTGACTTGGGCTGTGCAGTAATATAACATCGCCTGTGCATACATTTAGGTAACACTGAGAGACCATGTGGGATTACTAGAGGTGACATGGGCTGTGCAGTAATATAACATCGCCTGTGCATACATTTAGATAACACTGAGAGATCATGTGGGATTACTAGAGGCGACATGGGCTGTGCAGTAATATAACATCGCCTGTGCATACATTTAGATAACACTGAGAGATCATGTGGGATTACTAGAGGTGACATGGGCTGTGCAGTAATATAACATCGCCTGTGCATACATTTAGGTAACACTGAGAGATCATGTGGGATTACTAGAGGTGACATGGGCTGTGCAGTAATATAACATCGCCTGTGCATACATTTACGTAACACTGAGAGACCATGTGGGATTACTAGAGGTGACATGGACTGTGCAGTAATATAACATCGCCTGTGCATACATTTAGGTAACACTGGGAGACCATGTGGGATTACTAGAGGTGACATGGGCTGTGCAGTAATATAACATCGCCTGTGCATACATTTAGATAACACAGAGATCATGTGGGATTACTAGAGGTGACATGGGCTGTGCAGTAATATAACATCGCCTGTGCATACATTTAGGTAACACTGAGATATCATGTGGGATTACTAGAGGTGACATGGGCTGTGAAGTAATATAACATCGCCTGTGCATACATTTAGATAACACAGAGATCATTTGGGATTACTAGAGGTGAAATGGGCTGTGCAGTAATATAACATCGGCTGTGCATACATGAAGGTAACACTGAGAGATCATGTGGGATTACTAGAGGTGACATGGGCTGTGCAGTAATATAACATCGCCTGTGCATACATTTAGGTAACACTGAGAGATCATGTGGGATTACTAGAGGTGACATGGGCTGTGCAGTAATATAACATCGCCTGTGCATACATTTAGGTAACACTGAGAGACCATGTGGGATTACTAGTGGTGACATGGACTGTGCAGTAATATAACATCGCCTGTGCATACATTTAGGTAACACTGAGAGATCATGTGGGATTACTAGAGGTGACATGGGCTGTGCAGTAATATAACATCGCCTGTGCATACATTTAGATAACACAGAGATCATGTGGGATTACTAGAGGTGATATGGGCTGTGCAGTAATATAACATCGCCTGTGCTTACATTTAGATAACACAGAGATCATGTGGGATTACTAGAGGTGATATGGGCTGTGCAGTAATATAACATCGCCTGTGCATACATTTAGGCAACACTAAAATCATGTGGGATTACTAGAGGTGACAGGGGCTGTGCAGTAATATAACATCGCCTGTGCATACATTTAGGTAACACTGAGAGATCATGTGGGATTACTAGAGGTGACATGGGCTGTGCAGTAATATAACATCGCCTGTGCATACATTTAGGTAACACTGAGAGACCATGTGGGATTACTAGAGGTGACATGGACTGTGCAGTAATATAACATCGCCTGTGCATACATTTAGTTAACACTGAGAGATCATGTGGGATTACTAGAGGCGACATGGGCTGTGTAGTAATATAACATCGCCTGTGCATACATTTAGGTAACACTGAGATCATGTGGGATTACTACAGGTGACATGGGCTGTGCAGTAATATAACATCGCCTGTGCATACATTTAGGTAACACTGAGAGATCATGTGGGATTACTAGAGGTGACATGGGCTGTGCAGTAATATAACATCGCCTCTGCATACATTTAGGTAACACTGAGAGACCATGTGGGATTACTAGAGGTGATATGGGCTGTGCAGTAATATAACATCGCCTGTGCATACATTTAGTTAACACAGAGATCATGTGGGATTACTAGAGGTGACATGGGCTGTGCAGTAATATAACATCGCCTGTGCATACATTTAGATAACACAGCGATCATGTGGGATTACTAGAGGTGAAATGGGCTGTGCAGTAATATAACATCGCCTGTGCATACATTTAGATAACACTGAGAGATCATGTGGGATTACTAGAGGCGACATGGGCTGTGTAGTAATATAACATCGCCTGTGCATACATTTAGGTAACACTGAGAGATCATGTGGGATTACTACAGGTGACATGGGCTGTGCAGTAATATAACATCGCCTGTGCATACATTTAGGTAACACTGAGAGATCATGTGGGATTACTAGAGGTGACATGGGCTGTGCAGTAATATAACATCGCCTCTGCATACATTTAGGTAACACTGAGAGACCATGTGGGATTACTAGAGGTGACATGGACTGTGCAGTAATATAACATCACCTGTGCATACATTTAGGTAACACTGAGATCATGTGGGATTACTAGAGGTGACATATGCTGTGTAGTAATATAACATCGCCTGTGCATACATTTAGATAACACAGAGATCATGCGGGATTACTAGAGGTGACATGAGCTGTGCAGTAATATAACATCGCCTGTACATACATTTAGGTAACACTGAGAGATCATTTGGGATTACTAGAGATGACATGGGCTGTGCAGTAATATAACATCGCCTGTGCATACATTTAGATAACACAGAGATCATGTGGGATTACTAGAGGTGATATGGGATGTGCAGTAATATAACATGGCCTGTGCATACATTTAGATAACACAGAGATCATGTGGGATTACTAGAGGTGACATGGGCTGTGCAGTAATATAACATCGCCTGTGCATACATTTAGGTAACACTGAGATCATGTGGGATTACTAGAGGTGACATATGCTGTGTAGTAATATAACATCGCCTGTGCATACATTTAGGTAACACTGAGAGATCATGTGGGATTACAAGAGGCGACATGGGCTGTGCAGTAATATAACATCGCCTGTGCATACATTTAGGTAACACTGAGAGATCATGTGGTATTACTAGAGGTGACATAGGCTGTGCAGTAATATAACATCGCCTGTGCATACATCTAGGTAACACTGAGAGATCATGTGGGATTACTAGAGGTGACATGGGCTGTGCAGTAATATAACATCGCCTGTGCATACATTTACGTAACACTGAGAGACCATGTGGGATTACTAGAGGTGACATGGACTGTGCAGTAATATAACA
Organism: Pseudophryne corroboree; assembly: GCF_028390025.1. Classification (NCBI taxonomy): domain Eukaryota; kingdom Metazoa; phylum Chordata; class Amphibia; order Anura; family Myobatrachidae; genus Pseudophryne; species Pseudophryne corroboree. The sequence goes on along the minus strand of NW_026967538.1, from coordinate 653,551 downwards.
TCGCCTGTGCATACATTTAGGTAACACTGGGAGACGATGTGGGATTACTAGAGGTGACATGGGCTGTGCAGTAATATAACATCGCCTGTGCATACATTTAGATAACACAGAGATCATGTGGGATTACTAGAGGTGACATGGGCTGTGCAGAAATATAACATCACCTGTGCATACATTTAGGTAACACTGAGATATCATGTGGGATTACTAGAGGTGACATGGGCTGTGAAGTAATATAACATCGCCTGTGCATACATTTAGATAACACAGAGATCATTTGGGATTACTAGAGGTGAAATGGGCTGTGCAGTAATATAACATCGGCTGTGCATACATGAAGGTAACACTGAGAGATCATGTGGGATTACTAGAGGTGACATGGGCTGTGCAGTAATATAACATCGCCTGTGCATACATTTAGGTAACACTGAGAGATAATGTGGGATTACTAGAGGTGACATGGGCTGTGCAGTAATATAACATCGCCTGTGCATACATTTAGGTAACACTGAGAGACCATGTGGGATTACTAGTGGTGACATGGACTGTGCAGTAATATAACATCGCCTGTGCATACATTTAGGTAACACTGAGAGATCATGTGGGATTACTAGAGGTGACATGGGCTGTGCAGTAATATAACATCGCCTGTGCATACATTTAGATAACACAGAGATCATGTGGGATTACTAGAGGTGATATGGGCTGTGCAGTAATATAACATCGCCTGTGCTTACATTTAGATAACACAGAGATCATGTGGGATTACTAGAGGTGATATGGGCTGTGCAGTAATATAACATCGCCTGTGCATACATTTAGGCAACACTAAGATCATGTGGGATTACTAGAGGTGACAGGGGCTGTGCAGTAATATAACATCGCCTGTGCATACATTTAGGTAACACTGAGAGATCATGTGGGATTACTAGAGGTGACATGGGCTGTGCAGTAATATAACATCGCCTGTGCATACATTTAGGTAACACTGAGAGACCATGAGGGATTACTAGAGGTGACATGGACTGTGCAGTAATATAACATCGCCTGTGCATACATTTAGGTAACACTGAGAGATCATGTGGGATTACTAGAGGTGACATGGGCTGTGCAGTAATATAACATCGCCTGTGCATACATTTAGATAACATAGAGATCATGTGGGATTACTAGAGGTGATATGGGCTGTGCAGTAATATAACATCGCCTGTGCATACATTTAGATAACACAGAGATCATGTGGGATTACTAGAGGTGACATGGGCTGTGCAGTAATATAACATCGCCTGTGCATACATTTAGATAACACAGAGATCATGTGGGATTACTAGAGGTGAAATGGGCTGTGCAGTAATATAACATCGCCTGTGCATACATTTAGGTAACACTGAGATCATGTGGGATTACTAGAGGTGACATGGGCTGTGCAGTAATATAACATCGCCTGTGCATACATTTAGATAACACTGAGAGATCATGTGGTATTACTAGAGGTGACATGGGCTGTGCAGTAATATAACATCGCCTGTGCATACATTTAGGTAACACTGAGATCATTTGGGATTACTAGAGGTGACTTGGGCTGTGCAGTAATATAACATCGCCTGTGCATACATTTAGGTAACACTGAGAGACCATGTGGGATTACTAGAGGTGACATGGGCTGTGCAGTAATATAACATCGCCTGTGCATACATTTAGATAACACTGAGAGATCATGTGGGATTACTAGAGGCGACATGGGCTGTGCAGTAATATAACATCGCCTGTGCATACATTTAGATAACACTGAGAGATCATGTGGGATTACTAGAGGTGACATGGGCTGTGCAGTAATATAACATCGCCTGTGCATACATTTAGGTAACACTGAGAGATCATGTGGGATTACTAGAGGTGACATGGGCTGTGCAGTAATATAACATCGCCTGTGCATACATTTACGTAACACTGAGAGACCATGTGGGATTACTAGAGGTGACATGGACTGTGCAGTAATATAACATCGCCTGTGCATACATTTAGGTAACACTGGGAGACCATGTGGGATTACTAGAGGTGACATGGGCTGTGCAGTAATATAACATCGCCTGTGCATACATTTAGATAACACAGAGATCATGTGGGATTACTAGAGGTGACATGGGCTGTGCAGTAATATAACATCGCCTGTGCATACATTTAGATAACACAGAGATCATGTGGGATTACTAGAGGTGAAATGGGCTGTGCAGTAATATAACATCGCATGTGCATACATTTAGGTAACACTGAGATCATGTGGGATTACTAGAGGTGACATAGGCTGTGCAGTAATATAACATCGCCTGTGCATACATTTAGATAACACTGAGAGATCATGTGGTTTTACTAGAGGTGACATGGGCTGTGCAGTAATAAAACATTGCCTGTGCATACATTTAGGTAACACTGAGATCATTTGGGATTACTAGAGGTGACATGGGCTGTGCAGTAATATAACATCGCCTGTGCATACATTTAGGTAACACTGAGAGACCATGTGGGATTACTAGAGGTGACATGGACTGTGCAGTAATATAACATCGCCTGTGCATACATTTAGGTAACACTGAGAGATCATGTAGGATTACTAGAGGTGACATGGGCTGTGCAGTAATATAACATCGCCTGTGCATACATTTAGATAACACTGAGAGATCATGTGGGATTACTAGAGGCGACATGGGCTGTGCAGTAATATAACATCGCCTGTGCATACATTTAGATAACACTGAGAGAACATGTGGGATTACTAGAGGTTACATGGGCTGTGCAGTAATATAACATCGCCTGTGCATACATTTAGGTAACACTGAGAGATCATGTGGGATTACTAGAGGTGACATGGGCTGTGCAGTAATATAACATCGCCTGTGCATACATTTAGATAACACTGAGAGATCATGTGGGATTACTAGAGGTGAAATGGGCTGTGCAGTAATATAACATCGCCTGTGCATACATTTAGGTAACACTGAGATCATGTGGGATTACTAGAGATGACATGGGCTGTGCAGTAATATAACATCGCCTGTGCATACATTTAGGTAACACTGAGAGATCATGTGGGATTACTAGAGGTGACATGGGCTGTGCAGTAATATAACATCGCCTGTGCATACATTTAGATAACACTGAGAGATCATGTGGGATTACTAGAGGTGACATGGGCTGTGCAGTAATATAACATCGCCTGTGCATACATTTAGATAACACTGAGAGATCATGTGGTTTTACTAGAGGTGACATGGGCTGTGCAGTAATATAACATCGCCTGTGCATACATTTAGGTAACACTGAGATCATTTGGGATTACTAGAGGTGACATGGGCTGTGCAGTAATATAACATCGCCTGTGCATACATTTAGGTAACACTGAGAGATCATGTGGGATTACTAGAGGTGACATGGGCTGTGCAGTAATATAACATCGCCTGTGCATACATTTACGTAACACTGAGAGACCATGTGGGATTACTAGAGGTGACATGGACTGTGCAGTAATATAACATCGCCTGTGCATACATTTAGGTAACACTGGGAGACCATGTGGGATTACTAGAGGTGACATGGGCTGTGCAGTAATATAACATCGCCTGTGCATACATTTAGATAACACAGAGATCATGTGGGATTACTAGAGGTGACATGGACTGTGCAGTAATATAACATCGCCTGTGCATACATTTAGGTAACACTGAGAGATCATGTAGGATTACTAGAGGTGACATGGGCTGTGCAGTAATATAACATCGCCTGTGCATACATTTAGATAACACTGATAGATCATGTGGGATTACTAGAGGAGACATGGGCTGTGCAGTAATATAACATCGCCTGTGCATACATTTAGATAACACTGAGAGTTCATGTGGGATTACTAGAGGTGACATGGGCTGTGCAGTAATATAACATCACCTGTGCATACATTTAGGTAACACTGAGAGATCATGTGGGATTACTAGAGGTGACATGGGCTGTGCAGTAATATAACATCGCCTGTGCATACATTTAGATAACACTGAGAGATCATGTGGGATTACTAGAGGTGACATGGGCTGTGCAGTAATATAACATCGCCTGTGCATACATTTAGGTAACACTGAGATCATGTGGGATTACTAGAGATGACATGGGCTGTGCAGTAATATAACATCGCCTGTGCATACATTTAGGTAACACTGAGAAATCATGTGTGATTACTAGCGGTGACATGGGCTGTGCAGTAATATAACATCGCCTGTGCATACATTTAGATAACACTGAGAGATCATGTAGGATTACTAGAGGTGACATGGGCTGTGCAGTAATATAACATCGCCTGTGCATACATTTAGATAACACTGAGAGATCATGTGGGATTACTAGAGGCGACATGGGCTGTGCAGTAATATAACATTGCCTGTGCATACATTTAGATAACACTGAGAGAACATGTGGGATTACTAGAGGCGACATGGGCTGTGCAGTAATATAACATCGCCTGTGCATACATTTAGGTAACACTGAGAGATCATGTGGGATTACTAGAGGTGACATGGGCTGTGCAGTAATATAACATTGCCTGTGCATACATTTAGGTAACACTGAGAGATCATGTGGGATTACTAGAGGTGACATGGGCTGTGCAGTAATATAACATCGCCTGTGCATACATTTAGATAACACTGAGAGATCATGTGGGATTACTAGAGGTGAAATGGGCTGTGCAGTAATATAACATCGCCTGTGCATACATTTAGGTAACACTGAGATCATGTGGGATTACTAGAGATGACATGGGCTGTGCAGTAATATAACATCGCCTGTGCATACATTTAGCTAACACTGAGAGATCATGTGGGATTACTAGAGGTGACATGGGCTGTGCAGTAATATAACATCGCCTGTGCATACATTTAGATAACACTGAGAGATCATGTGGGATTACTAGAGGTGACATGGGCTGTGCAGTAATATAACATCGCCTGTGCATACATTTAGGTAACACTGAGATCATGTGGTATTACTAGAGGTGACATGGGCTGTGCAGTAATATAACATCGCCTGTGCATACATTTAGGTAACACTGAGAGACCATGTGGGATTACTAGAGGTGACATGGACTGTTCAGTAATATAACATCGCCTGTGCATACATTTAGGTAACACTGAGAGATCATGTAGGATTACTAGAGGTGACATGGGCTGTGCAGTAATATAACATCGCCTGTGCATACATTTAGATAACACTGATAGATCATGTGGGATTACTAGAGGAGACATGGGCTGTGCAGTAATATAACATCGCCTGTGCATACATTTAGATAACACTGAGAGTTCATGTGGGATTACGAGAGGTGACATGGGCTGTGCAGTAATATAACATCACCTGTGCATACATTTAGGTAACACTGAGAGATCATGTGGGATTACTAGAGGTGACATGGGCTGTGCAGTAATATAACATTGCCTGTGCATACATTTAGATAACACTGAGAGATCATGTGGGATTACTAGGGGTGACATGGGCTGTGCAGTAATATAACATCGCCTGTGCATACATTTAGGTAACACTGAGATCATGTGGGATTACTAGAGATGACATGGGCTGTGCAGTAATATAACATCGCCTGTGCATACATTTAGGTAACACTGAGAAATCATGTGTGATTACTAGCGGTGACATGGGCTGTGCAGTAATACAACATCGCCTGTGCATACATTTAGATAACACTGAGAGATCATGTGGGATTACTAGAGGTGACATGGGCTATGCAGTAATATAACATCGCCTGTGCATACATTTAGGTAACACTGAGATCATGTGGTATTACTAGAGGTGACATGGGCTCTGCAGTAATATAACATCGCCTGTGCATACATTTAGGTAACACTGAGAGATCATGTGGGATTACTAGAGGTGACATGGGCTGTGCAGTAATATAACATCGCCTGTGCATACATTTAGGTAACACAGAGAGACGATGTGGGATTACTAGTGGTGACATGACTGTGCAGTAATATAACATCGCCTGTGCATACATTTAGGTAACACTGAGAGATCATGTGGGATTACTAGAGGTGACATGGGCTGTGCAGTAATATAACATCGCCTGTGCATACATTTAGGTAACACTGAGAGACCATGTGGGATTACTAGTGGTGACATGGACTGTGCAGTAATATAACATCGCCTTTGCATACATTTAGTTAACACTGAGAGATCATGTGGGATTACTAGAGATGACATGGGCTGTGCAGTAATATAACATCGCCTGAGCATACATTTAGGTAACACTGAGATCATGTGGGATTACTAGCGGTGACATGGGCTGTGCAGTAATATAACATTGCCTGTGCATACATTTAGGTAACACTGAGATCATATGGGATTACTAGAGGTGACATGGGCTGCGCAGTAATATAACATTACCATGTGCATACATTTAGGTAACACTGAGAGAACATGTGGGATTACTAGAGGTGACATGGACTGTGCAGTAATATAACATCGCCTGTGCATACATTTAGGTAACACTGAGAGATCATGTGGGATTACTAGAGGTGACATGGGCTGTGCAGTAATATAACATCGCCTGTGCATACATTTAGGTAACATTGAGAGATCATGTGGGATTACTAGAGGTGACATGGGCTGCGCAGTAATATAACATTGCCATGTGCATACATTTAGGTAACACTGAGAGAACATGTGGGATTACTAGAGGTGACATGGGCTGTGCAGTAATATAACATCGCCTGAGCATACATTTAGGTATCACTGAGAGATCATGTGGGATTACTAGAGATGACATGGGCTGTGCAGTAATATAACATCGCCTGTGCATACATTTAGGTAACACTGAGAGATCATGTGGGATTACTAGAGGTGACATGGGCTGTGCAGTAATATAACATCGCCTGTGCATACATGTAGGTAACACTGAGAGATCATGTGGGATTACTAGAGGTGACATGGGCTGTGCAGTAATATAACACCGCCTGTGCATACATTTAGGTAACACTGAGAGAATGTGGGATTACTAGAGGTGACATGGGCTGTGTAGTAATATAACATCTCCTCTGCATACATTTAGGTAACACTGAGATCATGTGGGATTACTAGAGGTGACATGGACTGTGCAGTAATATAACATCGCCTGTGCATACATTTAGGTAACACTGAGATCATGTGGGATTACTAGAGGTGACATGGGCTGCGCAGTAATATAACATTGCCATGTGCATACATTTAGGTAACACTGAGAGAACATGTGGGATTACTAGAGGTGACATGGACTGTGCAGTAATATAACATCGCCTGTGCATACATTTAGGTAACACTGAGAGATCATGTGGGATTACTAGAGGTGACATGGGCTGTGCAGTAATATAACATCGCCTGTGCATACATATAGGTAACACTGAGAGATCATGTGGGATTACTAGAGGTGACATGGGCTGTGCAGTAATATAACATCGCCTGTGCATACATTTAGGTGACACTGAGATCATGTGGGATTACTAGAGGTGACATGGGCTGCGCAGTAATATAACATTGCCATGTGCATACATTTAGGTAACACTGAGAGAACATGTGGGATTACTAGAGGTGACATGGACTGTGCAGTAGTATAACATCGCCTGTGCATACATTTAGGTAACACTGAGATCATGTGGGATTACTAGAGGTGACATGGGCTGTGCAGTAATATAACATCGCCTGTGCATACATTTAGGTAACACTGAGAGAACATGTGGGATTACTAGAGGTGACATGGGCTGTGCAGTAATATAACATCGCCTGTGCATACATTTAGGTAACACTGAGAGATCATGTGGGATTACTAGAGGTGACATGGGCTGTGCAGTAATATAACATTACCTGTGCATACATTTAGGTAACACTGACATCATGTGGGATTACTAGAGGTGACATGGGCTGTGCAGTAATATAACATCGCCTGTGCATACATTTAGGTAACACTGAGATCATGTGGTATTATTAGAGGTGACATGGGCTGTGCAGTAATATAACATCGCCTGTGCATACATTTAGGTAACACTGAGATCATGTGGGATTACTAGAGGTGACATGGGCTGTGCAGTAATATAACATCGCCTGTGCATACATTTAGGTAACACTGAGAGAACATGTGGGATTACTAGAGGTGACATGGGCTGTGCAGTAATATAACATCGCCTGTGCATACATTTAGGTAACACTGAGAGATCATGTGGGATTACTAGAGGTGACATGGGCTGTGTAATAATATAACATCGCCTGTGCATATATTTAGGTAACACTGAGAGATCATGTGGGATTACTAGAGGTGACATGGGCTGTGCAGTAATATAACATCGCCTGTGCATACATTTAGGTAACACTGAGAGATCATGTGGGATTACTAGAGGTGACATGGGCTGTGCAGTAATATAACATTACCTGTGCATACATTTAGGTAACACTGACATCATGTGGGATTACTAGAGGTGACATGGGCTGTGCAGTAATATAACATCGCCTGTGCATACATTTAGGTAACACTGAGATCATGTGGTATTATTAGAGGTGACATGGGCTGTGCAGTAATATAACATCGCCTGTGCATACATTTAGGTAACACTGAGATCATGTGGGATTACTAGAGGTGACATGGGCTGTGCAGTAATATAACATCGCCTGTGCATACATTTAGGTAACACTGAGAGATCATGTGGGATTACTAGAGGTGACATGGGCTGTGTAATAATATAACATCGCCTGTGCATATATTTAGGTAACACTGAGAGATCATGTGGGATTACTAGAGGTGGCATGGGCTGTGCAGTAATATAACATCGCCTGTGCATACATTTAGGTAACACTGAGAGATCATGTGGGATTACTAGAGGTGACATGGGCTGTGCAGTAATATAACATCACCTGTGCATACATTTAGGTAACACTGAGATCATGTGGGATTACTAGAGGTGACATGGGCTGTGCAGTTATATAACATCGCCTGTGCATACATTTAGGTAACACTGAGATCATGTGGTATTATTAGAGGTGACATGGGCTGTGCAGTAATATAACATCGCCTGTGCATACATTTAGGTAACACTGAGATCATGTGGGATTACTAGAGGTGACATGGGCTGTGCAGTAATATAACATCACCTGTGCATACATTTAGGTAACACTGAGAGAATGTGGGATTACTAGAGGTGACTTGGGCTGTGTAGTAATATAACATCGCCTCTGCATACATTTAGGTAACACTGAGATCATGTGGGATTACTAGAGGTGACATGGGCTGTGCAGTAATATAACATCACCTGTGCATACATTTAGGTAACACTGAGATCATGCGGGACTACTAGAGGTGACATGGGCTGTGCAGTAATATAACATCACCTGTGCATATATTTAGGTAACACTGAGAGATCATGTGGGATTACTAGAGGTGACATGGGCTGTGCAGTAATATAACATCGCCTGTGCATACATGTAGGTAACACTGAGATCATGTGGGATTACTAGAGGTGACATGCGCTGTGCAGTAATATAACATCACCTGTGCATACATTTAGGTAACACTGAGAGATCATGTGGGATTACTAGAGGTGACATGGGCAGTGCACTAAAATAACATCACCTGTGCATACATTTAGGTAACACTGAGATCATGTGGTATTATTAGAGGTGACATGGGCTGTGCAGTAATAGAACATCACCTGTGCATACATTTAGGTAACACTGAGAGATCATGTTGGATTACTAGAGGTGACATGGGCTGTGCAGTAATATAACATCGTCTATGCATACATTTAGGTAACAGAGAGATCATGTGGGATTACTAGAGGTGACATGGGCTGTGCAGTAATATAACATCGCCTGAGCATACATTTAGGTAACACTGAGAGATCATGTGGGATTACTAGAGGTGACATGGGCTGTGCAGTAATATAACATCTCCAGTGCATACATTTAGGTAACACTGAGATCATGTGGGATTACTAGAGGTGACATGGGCTGTGCAGTAATATAACATCGCCTGTGCATACATTTAGGTAACACTGAGAGATCATGTGGGATTACTAGAGGTGACATGGGCTGTGCAGTAATATAACATCACCTGTGCATACATTTAGGTAACACTGAGATCATGCGGGACTACTAGAGGTGACATGGGCTGTGCAGTAATATAACATCACCTGTGCATATATTTAGGTAACACTGAGAGATCATGTGGGATTACTAGAGGTGACAAGGGCTGTGCAGTAATATAACATCGCCTGTGCATACATGTAGGTAACACTGAGATCATGTGGGATTACTAGAGGTGACATGGGCTGTGCAGTAATATAACATCACTTGTGCATACATTTAGGTAACACTGAGAGATCATGTGGGATTACTAGAGGTGACATGGGCAGTGCACTAAAATAACATCACCTGTGCATACATTTAGGTAACACTGAGATCATGTGGTATTATTAGAGGTGACATGGGCTGTGCAGTAATAGAACATCACCTGTGCATACATTTAGGTAACACTGAGAGATCATGTTGGATTACTAGAGGTGACATGGGCTGTGCAGTAATATAACATCGCCTATGCATACATTTAGGTAACAGAGAGATCATGTGGGATTACTAGAGGTGACATAGGCTGTGCAGTAATATAACATCGCCTGTGCATACATTTAGGTAACACTGAGAGATCATGTGCGATTACTAGAGGTGACATGGGCTGTGCAGTAATATAATATCTCCTGTGCATACATTTAGGTAACACTGAGATCATGTGGGATTACTAGAGGTGACATGGGCTGTGCAGTAATATAACATCGCCTGTGCATACATTTAGGTAACACTGAGAGATCATGTGGGATTACTAGAGGTGACATGGGCTGTGTAGTAATATAACATCACCTGTGCATACATTTAGATAACACTGAGATCATGTGGGATTACTAGAGGTGACATGGGCTGTGCAGTAATATAACATCGCCTGTGCATACATTTAGGTAACAATGAGATCATGTGGGATTACTAGAGGTGACATGGGCTGTGCAGTAATATAACATCGCCTGTGCATACATTTAGGTAACACTGAGATCATGTGGGATTACCAGAGGTGACATGGGCTGTGCAGTAATATAACATCGCCTGTGCATACATTTAGGTAACACTGAGAGATCATGTGGGAATACTAGAGGTGACATGGGCTGTGTAGTAATATAACATCACCTGTGCATACATTTAGATAACACTGAGATCATGTGGGATTACTAGAGGTGACATGGGCTGTGCAGTAATATAACATCGCCTGTACATACATTTAGGTAACAATGAGATCATGTGGGATTACTAGAGGTGACATGGGCTGTGCAGTAATATAACATCGCCTGTGCATACATTTAGGTAACACTGAGAGATCATGTGGGATTACTAGAGGTGACAGGGGCTGTGCAGTAATATAACATCGCCTGTGCATACATTTAGGTAACACTGAGAGATCATGTGGGATTACTAGAGGTGACATGAGCTGTGCATTAATATAGACATCGCCTGTGCATACATTTAGGTAACACTGAGAGATCATGTGGGATTACTAGAGGTGACATGGGCTGTGCAGTAATATAACATCGCCTGTGCATACATTTAGGTAACACTGAGAGATCATGTGGGATTACTAGAGGTGACGTGGGCTGTGCAGTAATATAACATAGCCTGTGCATACATTTAGGTAACACTGAGAGATCATGTGGTATTACTAGAGGTGACATGGGCTGTGCAGTAATATAACATCGCCTGTGCATACATTTAGATATCACTGAGATCATGTGGGATTACTAGAGGTGACATGGGCTGTGTAGTAATATAACATCGCCTGTGCATACATTTAGGTAACACTGAGAGATCATGTGGGATTACTAGAGGTGACATGGGCTGTGCAGTAATATAACATCGCCTGTGCATACATTTAGGTAACACTGAGAGATCATGTGGGATTACTAGAGGTGACATGAGCTGTGCATTAATATAGACATCGCCTGTGCATACATTTAGGTAACACTGAGAGATCATGTGGGATTACTAGAGGTGACATGGGTTGTGCAGTAATATAACATTGCCTGTGCATACATTTAGGTAACACTGAGAGATCATGTGGGATTACTAGAGGTGACGTGGGCTGTGCAGTAATATAACATAGCCTGTGCATACATTTAGGTAACACTGAGAGATCATGTGGTATTACTAGAGGTGACATGGGCTGTGCAGTAATATAACATCGCCTGTGCATACATTTAGATATCACTGAGATCATGTGGGATTACTAGAGGTGACATGGGCTGTGTAGTAATATAACATCGCCTGTGCATACATTTAGGTAACACTGAGAGATCATGTGGGATTACTAGAGGTGACATGGGCTGTGCAGTAATATAACATCGCCTGTGCATACATTTAGATATCACTGAGATCATGTGGGATTACTAGAGGTGACATGGGCTGTGTAGTAATATAACATCGCCTGTGCATACATTTAGGTAACACTGAGAGATCATGTGCGATTACTAGAGGTGACATCGGCTGTGCAGTAATATAACATCGCCTGTGCATACATTTAGGTAACACAGAGAACAGGTGGGATTACTAGAGGTGACATGGGCTGTGCAGTAATATAACATCGCCTGTGCATACATTTAGGTAACACAGAGATCATGTGGGATTACTAGAGGTGACATGGGCTGTGTAGTAATATAACATCGCCTGTGCATACATTTAGGTAACACTGAGAGATCATGTGGGATTACTAGAGCTGACATGGGCTGTGTAGTAATATAACATCGCCTGTGCATACATTTAGGTAACACCGAGAGATCATGTGGGATTACTAGAGGTGACATGGGCTGTGCAGTAATATAACATCACCTGTGCATACATTTTGGTAACATTGAGATATCATGTGGGATTACTAGAGGGGACATGGGCTGTGTAGTAATATAACATAGCCTGTGCATACATTTAGGTAACACTGAGATCATGTGGTATTACCAGAGGTGACATGGGCTGTGTAATAATATAACATCGCCTGTGCATATATTTAGGTAACACTGAGAGATCATGTGGTATTACTAGAGGTGACATGGGCTGTGCAGTAATATAACATCGCCTGTGCATATATTTAGGTATCACTGAGATCATGTGGGATTACTAGAGGTGACATGGGCTGTGTAGTAATATAACATCGCCTGTGCATACATTTAGGTAACACTGAGATCATGTGGGATTACTAGAGGTGACATGGGCTGTGCAGTAATATAACATCGCCTGTGTATACATTTAGGTAACACTGAGAGATCATGTGGTATTACTAGAGGTGACATGGGCTGTGCAGTAATATAACATCGCCTGTGCATATATTTAGGTATCACTGAGATCATGTGGGATTACTAGAGGTGACATGGGCTGTGTAGTAATATTACATCGCCTGTGCATACATTTAGGTAACACTGAGAGAACATGTGGGATTACTAGAGGTGACATGGGCTGTGCAGTAATATAACATCGCCTGTGCATAAATTTAGGTAACACTGACAGATCATGTGGGATTATTAGAGGTGACATGGGCTGTGCAGTAATATAACATCGCCTGTGCATACATTTAGGTAACACTGAGATCATGTGGGATTACTAGAGGTGACATGAGCTGTGCAGTAATATAACATCGCCTGTGTATACATTTAGGTAACACTGAGAGATCATGTGGTATTACTAGAGGTGACACGGGCTGTGCAGTAATATAACATCGCCTGTGCATACATTTAGATATCACTGAGATCATGTGGGATTACTAGAGGTGACATGGGCTGTGTAGTAATATAACATCGCCTGTGCATACATTTAGGTAACACTGAGATCATGTGGGATTACTAGAGGTGACATGGGCTGTGCAGTAATATAACATCGCCTGTGTATACATTTAGGTAACACTGAGAGATCATGTGGTATTACTAGAGGTGACATGGGCTGTGCAGTAATATAACATCGCCTGTGCATATATTTAGGTATCACTGAGATCATGTGGGATTACTAGAGGTGACATGGGCTGTGTAGTAATATTACATCGCCTGTGCATACATTTAGGTAACACTGAGAGAACATGTGGGATTACTAGAGGTGACATGGGCTGTGCAGTAATATAACATCGCCTGTGCATAAATTTAGGTAACACTGACAGATCATGTGGGATTATTAGAGGTGACATGGGCTGTGCAGTAATATAACATCGCCTGTGCATACATTTAGGTAACACTGAGATCATGTGGGATTACTAGAGGTGACATGGGCTGTGCAGTAATATAACATCGCCTGTGTATACATTTAGGTAACACTGAGAGATCATGTGGTATTACTAGAGGTGACACGGGCTGTGCAGTAATATAACATCGCCTGTGCATACATTTAGATATCACTGAGATCATGTGGGATTACTAGAGGTGACATGGGCTGTGTAGTAATATAACATCGCCTGTGCATACATTTAGGTAACACTGAGAGAACATGTGGGATTACTAGAGGTGACATGGGCTGTGCAGTAATATAACATCGCCTGTGCATAAATTTAGGTAACACTGACAGATCATGTGGGACTATTAGAGGTGACATGGGCTGTGCAGTAATATAACATCGCCTGTGCATACATTTAGGTAACACTGAGAGAACATGTGGGATTACTAGAGGTGACATGGGCTGTGCAGTAATATAACATCGCCTGTGCATAAATTTAGGTAACACTGACAGATCATGTGGGATTAATAGAGATGACATGGGCTGTGCAGTAATATAACATCGCATGTGCATACATTTAGGTAACACTGAGATCATGTGGGATTACCAGAGGTGACATGGGCTGTGCAGTAATATAACATCGCCTGTGCATACATTTAGGTAACACTGAGAGATCATGTGGGATTACTAGAGGTGACATGGGCTGTGTAGTAATATAACATCACCTGTGCATACATTTAGATAACACTGAGATCATGTGGGATTACTAGAGGTGACATGGGCTGTGCAGTAATATAACATCACCTGTGCATACATTTAGGTAACACTGAGATGATGTGGGATTACTAGAGGTGACATGGGCTGTGCAGTAATATAACATCGCCTGTGTATACATTTAGGTAACACTGAGAGATCATGTGGTATTACTAGAGGTGACATGGGCTGTGCAGTAATATAACATCGCCTGTGCATATATTTAGGTATCACTGAGATCATGTGGGATTACTAGAGGTGACATGGGCTGTGTAGTAATATAACATCGCCTGTGCATACATTTAGGTAACACTGAGAGAACATGTGGGATTACTAGAGGTGACATGGGCTGTGCAGTAATATAACATCGCCTGTGCATAAATTGAGGTAACACTGACAGATCATGTGGGATTATTAGAGGTGACATGGGCTGTGCAGTAATATAACATCGCCTGTGCATACATTTAGGTAACACTGAGATCATGTGGGATTACTAGAGGTGACATGGGCTGTGCAGTAATATAACATCGCCTGTGTATACATTTAGGTAACACTGAGAGATCATGTGGTATTACTAGAGGTGACACGGGCTGTGCAGTAATATAACATCGCCTGTGCATACATTTAGATATCACTGAGATCATGTGGGATTACTAGAGGTGACATGGGCTGTGTAGTAATATAACATCGCCTGTGCATACATTTAGGTAACACTGAGAGAACATGTGGGATTACTAGAGGTAACATGGGCTGTGCAGTAATATAACATCGCCTGTGCATAAATTTAGGTAACACTGACAGATCATGTGGGACTATTAGAGGTGACATGGGCTGTGCAGTAATATAACATCGCCTGTGCATACATTTAGGTAACACTGAGATCATGTGGGATTACTAGAGGTGACATGGGCTGTGCAGTAATATAACATCGCCTGAGCATACATTTAGGTAACACTGAGATCATGTGGGATTACTAGAGGTGACATGGGCTGTGCAGTAATATAACATCGCCTGTGCATACATTTAGGTAACACTGAGATCATGTGGGATTACTAGAGGTGACATGGGCTGTGTAGTAATATAACATCACCTGTGCATACATTTAGGTAACACTGAGAGATCATGTGGGATTACTAGAGGTGACATGGGCTGTGTAATAATATAACATCGCCTGTGCATACATTTAGGTAACACTGAGAGATCATGTGGGATACTAGAGCTGACATGGGCTGTGTAGTAATATAACATCGCCTGTGCATACATTTAGGTAACACCGAGAGATCATGTGGGATTACTAGAGGTGACATGGGCTGTGCAGTAATATAACATCACCTGTGCATACATTTGGGTAACATTGAGATATCATGTGGGATTACTAGAGGTGACATGGGCTGTGTAGTAATATAACATCGCCTTTGCATACATTTAGGTAACACTGAGATCATGTGGGATTACTAGAGGTGACATGGGCTATGCAGTAATATAACATAGCCTGTGCATACATTTAGGTAACACTGAGATCATGTGGTATTACCAGAGGTGACATGGGCTGTGCAGTAATATAACATCGCATGTGCATACATTTAGGTAACACTGAGATCATGTGGGATTACCAGAGGTGACATGGGCTGTGCAGTAATATAACATCGCCTGTGCATACATTTAGGTAACACTGAGAGATCATGTGGGATTACTAGAGGTGACATGGGCTGTGTAGTAATATAACATCACCTGTGCATACATTTAGATAACACTGAGATCATGTGGGATTACTAGAGGTGACATGGGCTGTGCAGTAATATAACATCACCTGTACATACATTTAGGTAACACTGAGATCATGTGGGATTACTAGAGGTGACATGGGCTGTGCAGTAATATAACATCGCCTGAGCATACATTTAGGTAACACTGAGATCATGTGGGATTACTAGAGGTGACATGGGCTGTGCAGTAATATAACATCGCCTGTGCATACATTTAGGTAACACTGAGATCATGTGGGATTACTAGAGGTGACATGGGCTGTGTAGTAATATAACATCACCTGTGCATACATTTAGGTAACACTGAGAGATCATGTGGGATTACTAGAGGTGACATGGGCTGTGTAATAATATAACATCGCCTGTGCATACATTTAGGTAACACTGAGAGATCATGTGGGATTACTAGAGGTGACATGGGCTGTGTAGTAATATAACATCGCCTGTGCATACATTTAGGTAACACCGAGAGATCATGTGGGATTACTAGAGGTGACATGGTCTGTGCAGTAATATAACATCACCTGTGCATACATTTTGGTAACATTGAGATATCATGTGGGATTACTAGAGGGGACATGGGCTGTGTAGTAATATAACATTGCCTGTGCATACATTTAGGTAACACTGAGATCATGTGGGATTACTAGAGGTGACATGGGCTGTGCAGTAATATAACATAGCCTGTGCATACATTTAGGTAACACTGAGATCATGTGGTATTACCAGAGGTGACATGGGCTGTGTAATAATATAACATCGCCTGTGCATATATTTAGGTAACACTGAGAGATCATGTGGTATTACTAGAGGTGACATGGGCTGTGCAGTAATATAACATCGCCTGTGCATATATTTAGGTATCACTGAGATCATGTGGGATTACTAGAGGTGACATGGGCTGTGTAGTAATATTACATCGCCTGTGCATACATTTAGGTAACACTGAGAGAACATGTGGGATTACTAGAGGTGACATGGGCTGTGCAGTAATATAACATCGCCTGTGCATAAATTTAGGTAACACTGACAGATCATGTGGGATTATTAGAGGTGACATGGGCTGT
This sequence comes from Pseudophryne corroboree, assembly GCF_028390025.1. Classification (NCBI taxonomy): domain Eukaryota; kingdom Metazoa; phylum Chordata; class Amphibia; order Anura; family Myobatrachidae; genus Pseudophryne; species Pseudophryne corroboree. Next base: position 635,676 of record NW_026967538.1, on the reverse strand, counting down.
GCAGTAATATAACATCGCCTGTGCATACATTTAGGTAACACTGAGATCATGTGGGATTACTAGAGGTGACATGGGCTGTGCAGTAATATAACATCGCCTGTGTATACATTTAGGTAACACTGAGAGATCATGTGGTATTACTAGAGGTGACACGGGCTGTGCAGTAATATAACATCGCCTGTGCATACATTTAGATATCACTGAGATCATGTGGGATTACTAGAGGTGACATGGGCTGTGTAGTAATATAACATCGCCTGTGCATACATTTAGGTAACACTGAGAGAACATGTGGGATTACTAGAGGTGACATGGGCTGTGCAGTAATATAACATCGCCTGTGCATAAATTTAGGTAACACTGACAGATCATGTGGGACTATTAGAGGTGACATGGGCTGTGCAGTAATATAACATCGCCTGTGCATACATTTAGGTAACACTGAGAGAACATGTGGGATTACTAGAGGTGACATGGGCTGTGCAGTAATATAACATCGCCTGTGCATAAATTTAGGTAACACTGACAGATCATGTGGGATTACTAGAGATGACATGGGCTGTGCAGTAATATAACATCGCATGTGCATACATTTAGGTAACACTGAGATCATGTGGGATTACCAGAGGTGACATGGGCTGTGCAGTAATATAACATCGCCTGTGCATACATTTAGGTAACACTGAGAGATCATGTGGGATTACTAGAGGTGACATGGGCTGTGTAGTAATATAACATCACCTGTGCATACATTTAGATAACACTGAGATCATGTGGGATTACTAGAGGTGACATGGGCTGTGCAGTAATATAACATTACCTGTGCATACATTTAGGTAACACTGAGATCATGTGGGATTACTAGAGGTGACATGGGCTGTGCAGTAATATAACATCGCCTGTGTATATATTTAGGTAACACTGAGAGATCATGTGGTATTACTAGAGGTGACATGGGCTGTGCAGTAATATAACATCGCCTGTGCATATATTTAGGTATCACTGAGATCATGTGGGATTACTAGAGGTGACATGGGCTGTGTAGTAATATAACATCGCCTGTGCATACATTTAGGTAACACTGAGAGAACATGTGGGATTACTAGAGGTGACATGGGCTGTGCAGTAATATAACATCGCCTGTGCATAAATTGAGGTAACACTGACAGATCATGTGGGATTATTAGAGGTGACATGGGCTGTGCAGTAATATAACATTGCCTGTGCATACATTTAGGTAACACTGAGATCATGTGGGATTACTAGAGGTGACATGGGCTGTGCAGTAATATAACATCGCCTGTGTATACATTTAGGTAACACTGAGAGATCATGTGGTATTACTAGAGGTGACACGGGCTGTGCAGTAATATAACATCGCCTGTGCATACATTTAGATATCACTGAGATCATGTGGGATTACTAGAGGAGACATGGGCTGTGTAGTAATATAACATCGCCTGTGCATACATTTAGGTAACACTGAGAGAACATGTGGGATTACTAGAGGTGACATGGGCTGTGCAGTAATATAACATCGCCTGTGCATAAATTTAGGTAACACTGACAGATCATGTGGGACTATTAGAGGTGACATGGGCTGTGCAGTAATATAACATCGCCTGTGCATACATTTAGGTAACACTGAGATCATGTGGGATTACTAGAGGTGACATGGGCTGTGCAGTAATATAACATCGCCTGAGCATACATTTAGGTAACACTGAGATCATGTGGGATTACTAGAGGTGACATGGGCTGTGCAGTAATATAACATCGCCTGTGCATACATTTAGGTAACACTGAGATCATGTGGGATTACTAGAGGTGACATGGGCTGTGTAGTAATATAACATCACCTGTGCATACATTTAGGTAACACTGAGAGATCATGTGGGATTACTAGAGGTGACATGGGTTGTGTAATAATATAACATCGCCTGTGCATACATTTAGGTAACACTGAGAGATCATGTGGGATTACTAGAGCTGACATGGGCTGTGTAGTAATATAACATCGCCTGTGCATACATTTAGGTAACACCGAGAGATCATGTGGGATTACTAGAGGTGACATGGGCTGTGCAGTAATATAACATCACCTGTGCATACATTTGGGTAACATTGAGATATCATGTGGGATTACTAGAGGTGACATGGGCTGTGTAGTAATATAACATCGCCTTTGCATACATTTAGGTAACACTGAGATCATGTGGGATTACTAGAGGTGACATGGGCTATGCAGTAATATAACATAGCCTGTGCATACATTTAGGTAACACTGAGATCATGTGGTATTACCAGAGGTGACATGGGCTGTGCAGTAATATAACATCGCATGTGCATACATTTAGGTAACACTGAGATCATGTGGGATTACCAGAGGTGACATGGGCTGTGCAGTAATATAACATCGCCTGTGCATACATTTAGGTAACACTGAGAGATCATGTGGGATTACTAGAGGTGACATGGGCTGTGTAGTAATATAACATCACCTGTGCATACATTTAGATAACACTGAGATCATGTGGGATTACTAGAGGTGACATGGGCTGTGCAGTAATATAACATCGCCTGTGCATACATTTAGGTAACACAGAGATCATGTGGGATTACTAGAGGTGACATGGGCTGTGCAGTAATATAACATTGCCTGTGTATACATTTAGGTAACACTGAGAGATCATGTGGTATTACTAGAGGTGACACGGGCTGTGCAGTAATATAACATCGCCTGTGCATACATTTAGGTATCACTGAGATCATGTGGGATTACTAGAGGTGACATGGGCTGTGTAGTAATATAACATCGCCTGTGCATACATTTAGGTAACACTGAGAGAACATGTGGGATTACTAGAGGTGACATGGGCTGTGCAGTAATATAACATCGCCTGTGCATAAATTTAGTTAACACTGACAGATCATGTGGGATTATTAGAGGTGACATGGGCTGTGCAGTAATATAACATCGCCTGTGCATACATTTAGGTAACACTGAGATCATGTGGGATTACTAGAGGTGTCATGGGCTCTGCAGTAATATAACATCGCCTCAGCATACATTTAGGTAACACTGTAGTAATATAACATCACCTGTGCATACATTTAGGTAACACTGAGAGATCATGTGGGATTACTAGAGGTGACATGGGCTGTGTAGTAATATAACATCACCTGTGCATACATTTAGATAACACTGAGATCATGTGGGATTACTAGAGGTGACATGGGCTGTGCAGTAATATAACATCGCCTGTGCATACATTTAGGTAACACTGAGATCATGTGGGATTACTAGAGGTGACATGGGCTGTGCAGTAATATAACATTGCCATGTGCATACATTTACGTAACACTGAGAGAACATGTGGGATTACTAGAGGTGACATGGACTGTGCAGTAATATAACATCGCCTGTGCATACATTAAGGTAACACTGAGATCATGTGGTATTACCAGAGGTGACATGGGCTGTGCAGTAATATAACATCGCCTGTGCATACATTTAGGTAACACTGAGAGATTATGTGGGATTACTAGAGGTGACATGGGCTGTGCAGTAATATAACATCGCCTGTGCATACATTTAGATAACACAGAGATCATGTGGGATTACTAGAGGTGATATGGGCTGTGCAGTAATATAACATCGCATGTGCATACATTTAGATAACACAGAGATCATGTGGGATTACTAGAGGTGACATGGGCTGTGCAGTAATATAACATCACCTGTGCATACATCTAGGTAACACTGAGATCATGTGGGATTACTAGAGGTGACATGGGCTGTGCAGTAATATAACATCGCCTGTGCATACATTTAGATAACACTGAGAGATCATGTGGGATTACTAGAGGTGACATGGGCTGTGCAGTAATATAACATCGCCTGTGCATACATTTAGGTAACACTGAGATCATGTCGGATTACTAGAGATGACATGGGCTGTGCAGTAATATAACATCGCCTGTGCATACATTTAGGTAACACTGAGAGATCATGTGGGATTACTAGAGATGACATGGGCTGTGTAGTAATATAACATCGCCTGTGCATACATTTAGGTAACACTGAGAGATCATGTGGGATTACTAGAGGTGACATGGGCTATGCAGTAATATAACATAGCCTGTGCATACATTTAGGTAACACTGAGATCATGTGGTATTACCAGAGGTGACATGGGCTGTGCAGTAATATAACATCGCATGTGCATACATTTAGGTAACACTGAGATCATGTGGGATTACCAGAGGTGACATGGGCTGTGCAGTAATATAACATCGCCTGTGCATACATTTAGGTAACACTGAGAGATCATGTGGGATTACTAGAGGTGACATGGGCTGTGTAGTAATATAACATCACCTGTGCATACATTTAGATAACACTGAGATCATGTGGGATTACTAGAGGTGACATGGGCTGTGCAGTAATATAACATCACCTGTACATACATTTAGGTAACACTGAGATCATGTGGGATTACTAGAGGTGACATGGGCTGTGCAGTAATATAACATCGCCTGAGCATACATTTAGGTAACACTGAGATCATGTGGGATTACTAGAGGTGACATGGGCTGTGCAGTAATATAACATCGCCTGTGCATACATTTAGGTAACACTGAGATCATGTGGGATTACTAGAGGTGACATGGGCTGTGTAGTAATATAACATCGCCTGTGCATACATTTAGGTAACACTGAGAGATCATGTGGGATTACTAGAGGTGACATGGGCTGTGTAGTAATATAACATCGCCTGTGCATACATTTAGGTAACACCGAGAGATCATGTGGGATTACTAGAGGTGACATGGGCTGTGCAGTAATATAACATCACCTGTGCATACATTTTGGTAACATTGAGATATCATGTGGGATTACTAGAGGGGACATGGGCTGTGTAGTAATATAACATCGCCTGTGCATACATTTAGGTAACACTGAGATCATGTGGGATTACTAGAGGTGACATGGGCTGTGCAGTAATATAACATAGCCTGTGCATACATTTAGGTAACACTGAGATCATGTGGTATTACCAGAGGTGACATGGGCTGTGTAATAATATAACATCGCCTGTGCATATATTTAGGTAACACTGAGAGATCATGTGGTATTACTAGAGGTGACATGGGCTGTGCAGTAATATAACATCGCCTGTGCATATATTTAGGTATCACTGAGATCATGTGGGATTACTAGAGGTGACATGGGCTGTGTAGTAATATTACATCGCCTGTGCATACATTTAGGTAACACTGAGAGAACATGTGGAATTACTAGAGGTGACATGGGCTGTGCAGTAATATAACATCGCCTGTGCATAAATTTAGGTAACACTGACAGATCATGTGGGATTATTAGAGGTGACATGGGCTGTGCAGTAATATAACATCGCCTGTGCATACATTTAGGTAACACTGAGATCATGTGGGATTACTAGAGGTGACATGGGCTGTGCAGTAATATAACATCGCCTGTGTATACATTTAGGTAACACTGAGAGATCATGTGGTATTACTAGAGGTGACACGGGCTGTGCAGTAATATAACATCGCCTGTGCATACATTTAGATATCACTGAGATCATGTGGGATTACTAGAGGTGACATGGGCTGTGTAGTAATATAACATCGCCTGTGCATACATTTAGGTAACACTGAGAGAACATGTGGGATTACTAGAGGTGACATGGGCTGTGCAGTAATATAACATCGCCTGTGCATAAATTTAGGTAACACTGACAGATCATGTGGGACTATTAGAGGTGACATGGGCTGTGCAGTAATATAACATCGCCTGTGCATACATTTAGGTAACACTGAGAGAACATGTGGGATTACTAGAGGTGACATGGGCTGTGCAGTAATATAACATCGCCTGTGCATAAATTTAGGTAACACTGACAGATCATGTGGGATTACTAGAGATGACATGGGCTGTGCAGTAATATAACATCGCATGTGCATACATTTAGGTAACACTGAGATCATGTGGGATTACCAGAGGTGACATGGGCTGTGCAGTAATATAACATCGCCTGTGCATACATTTAGGTAACACTGAGAGATCATGTGGGATTACTAGAGGTGACATGGGCTGTGTAGTAATATAACATCACCTGTGCATACATTTAGATAACACTGAGATCATGTGGGATTACTAGAGGTGACATGGGCTGTGCAGTAATATAACATCACCTGTGCATACATTTAGGTAACACTGAGATCATGTGGGATTACTAGAGGTGACATGGGCTGTGCAGTAATATAACATCGCCTGTGTATACATTTAGGTAACACTGAGAGATCATGTGGTATTACTAGAGGTGACATGGGCTGTGCAGTAATATAACATCGCCTGTGCATATATTTAGGTATCACTGAGATCATGTGGGATTACTAGAGGTGACATGGGCTGTGTAGTAATATAACATCGCCTGTGCATACATTTAGGTAACACTGAGAGAACATGTGGGATTACTAGAGATGACATGGGCTGTGCAGTAATATAACATCGCCTGTGCATAAATTGAGGTAACACTGACAGATCATGTGGGATTATTAGAGGTGACATGGGCTGTGCAGTAATATAACATTGCCTGTGCATACATTTAGGTAACACTGAGATCATGTGGGATTACTAGAGGTGACATGGGCTGTGCAGTAATATAACATCGCCTGTGTATACATTTAGGTAACACTGAGAGATCATGTGGTATTACTAGAGGTGACACGGGCTGTGCAGTAATATAACATCGCCTGTGCATACATTTAGATATCACTGAGATCATGTGGGATTACTAGAGGTGACATGGGCTGTGTAGTAATATAACATCGCCTGTGCATACATTTAGGTAACACTGAGAGAACATGTGGGATTACTAGAGGTGACATGGGCTGTGCAGTAATATAACATCGCCTGTGCATAAATTTAGGTAACACTGACAGATCATGTGGGACTATTAGAGGTGACATGGGCTGTGCAGTAATATAACATCGCCTGTGCATACATTTAGGTAACACTGAGATCATGTGGGATTACTAGAGGTGACATGGGCTGTGCAGTAATATAACATCGCCTGAGCATACATTTAGGTAACACTGAGATCATGTGGGATTACTAGAGGTGACATGGGCTGTGCAGTAATATAACATCGCCTGTGCATACATTTAGGTAACACTGAGATCATGTGGGATTACTAGAGGTGACATGGGCTGTGTAGTAATATAACATCACCTGTGCATACATTTAGGTAACACTGAGAGATCATGTGGGATTACTAGAGGTGACATGGGCTGTGTAGTAATATAACATCACCTGTGCATACATTTAGATAACACTGAGATCATGTGGGATTACTAGAGGTGACATGGGCTGTGCAGTAATATAACATCACCTGTGCATACATTTAGGTAACACAGAGATCATGTGGGATTACTAGAGGTGACATGGGCTGTGCAGTAATATAACATCGCCTGTGTATACATTTAGGTAACACTGAGAGATCATGTGGTATTACTAGAGGTGACACGGGCTGTGCAGTAATATAACATCGCCTGTGCATACATTTAGGTATCACTGAGATCATGTGGGATTACTAGAGGTGACATGGGCTGTGTAGTAATATAACATCGCCTGTGCATACATTTAGGTAACACTGAGAGAACATGTGGGATTACTAGAGGTGACATGGGCTGTGCAGTAATATAACATCGCCTGTGCATAAATTTAGTTAACACTGACAGATCATGTGGGATTATTAGAGGTGACATGGGCTGTGCAGTAATATAACATCGCCTGTGCATACATTTAGGTAACACTGAGATCATGTGGGATTACTAGAGGTGTCATGGGCTCTGCAGTAATATAACATCGCCTCAGCATACATTTAGGTAACACTGAGATCATGTGGGATTACTAGAGGTGACATGGGCTGTGCAGTAATATAACATCGCCTCTGCATACATTTAGGTAACACTGAGATCATGTGGGATTACTAGAGGTGACATGGGCTGTGCAGTAATATAACATTGCCATGTGCATACATTTACGTAACACTGAGATCATGTGGGATTACTAGAGGTGACATGGACTGTGCAGTAATATAACATCGCCTGTGCATACATTAAGGTAACACTGAGATCATGTGGTATTACCAGAGGTGACATGGGCTGTGCAGTAATATAACATCGCCTGTGCATACATTTAGGTAACACTGAGAGATTATGTGGGATTACTAGAGGTGACATGGGCTGTGCAGTAATATAACATCGCCTGTGCATACATTTAGATAACACAGAGATCATGTGGGATTACTAGAGGTGATATGGGCTGTGCAGTAATATAACATCGCATGTGCATACATTTAGATAACACAGAGATCATGTGGGATTACTAGAGGTGACATGGGCTGTGCAGTAATATAACATCACCTGTGCATACATCTAGGTAACACTGAGATCATGTGGGATTACTAGAGGTGACATGGGCTGTGCAGTAATATAACATCGCCTGTGCATACATTTAGATAACACTGAGAGATCATGTGGGATTACTAGAGGTGACATGGGCTGTGCAGTAATATAACATCGCCTGTGCATACATTTAGGTAACACTGAGATCATGTCGGATTACTAGAGATGACATGGGCTGTGCAGTAATATAACATCGCCTGTGCATACATTTAGGTAACACTGAGAGATCATGTGGGATTACTAGAGGTGACATGGGCTGTGCAGTAATATAACATCGCCTGTGCATACATTTAGGTAACACTGAGAGATCATGTGGGATTACCAGAGGTGACATGGGCTGTGTAGTAATATAACATCACCTGTGCATACATTTAGATTACACTGAGATCATGTGGGATTACTAGAGGTGACATGGGCTGTGCAGTAATATAACATCGCCTGTGCATACATTTAGGTAACAATGAGATCATGTGGGATTACTAGAGGTGACATGGGCTGTGCAGTAATATAACATCGCCTGTGCATACATTTAGGTAACACTGAGAGATCATGTGGGATTACTAGAGGTGACAGGGGCTGTGCAGTAATATAACATCGCCTGTGCATACATTTAGGTAACACTGAGAGATCATGTGGGATTACTAGAGGTGACATGAGCTGTGCATTAATATAGACATCGCCTGTGCATACATTTAGGTAACACTGAGAGATCATGTGGGATTACTAGAAGTGACATGGGCTGTGCAGTAATATAACATCGCCTGTGCATACATTTAGGTAACACTGAGAGATCATGTGGGATTACTAGAGGTGACGTGGGCTGTGCAGTAATATAACATAGCCTGTGCATACATTTAGGTAACACTGAGAGATCATGTGGGATTACTAGAGCTGACATGGGCTGTGTAGTAATATAACATCGCCTGTGCATACATTTAGGTAACACCGAGAGATCATGTGGGATTACTAGAGGTGACATGGGATGTGCAGTAATAGAACATCACCTGTGCATACATTTGGGTAACATTGAGATATCATGTGGGATTACTAGAGGTGACATGGGCTGTGTAGTAATATAACATCGCCTTTGCATACATTTAGGTAACACTGAGATCATGTAGGATTACTAGAGGTGACATGGGCTATGCAGTAATATAACATAGCCTGTGCATACATTTAGGTAACACTGAGATCATGTGTTATTACCAGAGGTGACATGGGCTGTGCAGTAATATAACATCGCATGTACAAACATTTAGGTAACACTGAGATCATGTGGGATTACCAGAGGTGACATGGGCTGTGCAGTAATATAACATCGCCTGTGCATACATTTAGGTAACACTGAGAGATCATGTGGGATTACTAGAGGTGACATGGGCTGTGTAGTAATATAACATCACCTGTGCATACATTTAGATAACACTGAGATCATGTGGGATTACTAGAGGTGACATGGGTTGTGCAGTAATATAACATCACCTGTGCATACATTTAGGTAACACTGAGATCATGTGGGATTACTAGAGGTGACATGGGCTGTGCAGTAATATAACATCGCCTGTGTATACATTTAGGTAACACTGAGAGATCATGTGGTATTACTAGAGGTGACATGGGCTGTGCAGTAATATAACATCGCCTGTGCATACATTTAGGTAACACTGAGATCATGTGAGATTACTAGAGGTGACATGGACTGTGCAGTAATATAACATCGCCTGTGCATACATTTAGGTAACACTGAGACCATGTGGGATTACTAGAGGTGACATGGGCTGTGCAGTAATATAACATTACCTGTGCATACATTTAGGTATCACTGAGATCATGTGGGATTACTAGAGGTGACATGGGCTGTGTAGTAATATAACATCGCCTGTGCATACATTTAGGTAACACTGAGAGATCATGTGGGATTACTAGAGGTGACATGGGCTGTGCAGTAATATAACATTACCTGTGCATACATTTAGGTATCACTGAGATCATGTGGGATTACTAGAGGTGACATGGGCTGTGTAGTAATATAACATCGCCTGTGCATACATTTAGGTAACACTGAGAGAACATGTGGGATTACTAGAGGTGACATGGGCTGTGCAGTAATATAACATCGCCTGTGCATAAATTTAGGTAACACTGACAGATCATGTGGGATTATTAGAGGTGACATGGGCTGTGCAGTAATATAACATCGCCTGTGCATACATTTAGGTAACACTGAGATCATGTGGGATTACTAGAGGTGACATGGGCTGTGCAGTAATATAACATCGCCTGTGTATACATTTAGGTAACACTGAGAGATCATGTGGTATTACTAGAGGTGACACGGGCTGTGCAGTAATATAACATCGCCTGTGCATACATTTAGATATCACTGAGATCATGTTGGATTACTAGAGGTGACATGGGCTGTGTAGTAATATAACATCGCCTGTGCATACATTTAGGTAACACTGAGAGAACATGTGGGATTACTAGAGGTGACATGGACTGTGCAGTAATATAACATCGCCTGTGCATACATTTAGGTAACACTGAGAGATCATGTGGGATTACTAGAGGTGACATGGGCTGTGTAGTAATATAACATCGCCTGTGTATACATTTAGGTAACACTGAGATCATGTGGTATTACCAGAGGTGACATGGGCTGTGCAGTAATATAACATCGCCTGTGCATACATTTAGGTAACACTGAGATCATGTGGGATTACTAGAGGTGACATGGGCTGTGCAGTAATATAACATCGCCTGTGTATACATTTAGGTAACACTGAGAGATCATGTGGTATTACTAGAGGTGACACGGGCTGTGCAGTAATATAACATCGCCTGTGCATACATTTAGATATCACTGAGATCATGTTGGATTACTAGAGGTGACATGGGCTGTGTAGTAATATAACATCGCCTGTGCATACATTTAGGTAACACTGAGAGAACATGTGGGATTACTAGAGGTGACATGGGCTGTGCAGTAATATAACATCGCCTGTGCATAAATTTAGGTAACACTGACAGATCATGTGGGACTATTAGAGGTGATATGGGCTGTGCAGTAATATAACATCGCCTGTGCATACATTTAGGTAACACTGAGATCATGTGGGATTACTAGAGGTGACATGGGCTGTGCAGTAATATAACATCGCCTGAGCATACATTTAGGTAACACTGAGATCATGTGGGATTACTAGAGGTGACATGGGCTGTGCAGTAATATAACATCGCCTGTGCATACATTTAGGTAACACTGAGATCATGTGGGATTACTAGAGGTGACATGGGCTGTGTAATAATATAACATCGCCTGTGCATACATTTAGGTAACACTGAGAGATCATGTGGGATTACTAGAGCTGACATGGGCTGTGTAGTAATATAACATCGCCTGTGCATACAATTAGGTAACACCGAGAGATCATGTGGGATTACTAGAGGTGACATGGGCTGTGCAGTAATATAACATCACCTGTGCATACATTTGGGTAACATTGAGATATCATGTGGGATTACTAGAGGTGACATGGGCTGTGTAGTAATATAACATCGCCTTTGCATACATTTAGGTAACACTGAGATCATGTGGTATTACCAGAGGTGACATGGGCTGTGCAGTAATATAACATCGCATGTGCATACATTTAGGTAACACTGAGATCATGTGGGATTACCAGAGGTGACATGGGCTGTGCAGTAATATAACATCGCCTGTGCATACATTTAGATAACACTGAGATCATGTGGGATTACTAGAGGTGACATGGGCTGTGCAGTAATATAACATCACCTGTGCATACATTTAGGTAACACTGAGATCATGTGGGATTACTAGAGGTGACATGGGCTGTGCAGTAATATAACATCGCCTGTGTATACATTTAGGTAACACTGAGAGATCATGTGGTATTACTAGAGGTGACACGGGCTGTGCAGTAATATAACATCGCCTGTGCATACATTTAGGTATCACTGAGATCATGTGGGATTACTAGAGGTGACATGGGCTATGTAGTAATATAACATCGCCTGTGCATACATTTAGGTAACACTGAGAGAACATGTGGGATTACTAGAGGTGACATGGGCTGTGCAGTAATATAACATCGCCTGTGCATAAATTTAGTTAACACTGACAGATCATGTGGGATTATTAGAGGTGACATGGGCTGTGCAGTAATATAACATCGCCTGTGCATACATTTAGGTAACACTGAGACCATGTGGGATTACTAGAGGTTACAGGGGCTGTGCAGTAATATAACATCGCCTGTGCATACATTTAGGTAACACAGAGAACAGGTGGGATTACTAGAGGTGACATGGGCTGTGCAGTAATATAACATCGCCTGTGCATACATTTAGATAACACTGAGATCATGTGGGATTACTAGAGGTGACATGGGCTGTGCAGTAATATAACATCGCCTGTGCATACATTTAGGTAACACTGAGATCATGTGGGATTACTAGAGGTGACATGGGCTGTGCAGTAATATAACATTGCCATGTGCATACATTTATGTAACACTGAGAGAACATGTGGGATTACTAGAGGTGACATGGACTGTGCAGTAATATAACATCGCCTGTGCATACATTAAGGTAACACTGAGATCATGTGGTATTACCAGAGGTGACATGGGCTGTGCAGTAATATAACATCGCCTGTGCATACATTTAGGTAACACTGAGAGATTATGTGGGATTACTAGAGGTGACATGGGCTGTGCAGTAATATAACATCGCCTGTGCATACATTTAGATAACACAGAGATCATGTGGGATTACTAGAGGTGATATGGGCTGTGCAGTAATATAACATCGCATGTGCATACATTTAGATAACACAGAGATCATGTGGGATTACTAGAGGTGACATGGGCTGTGCAGTAATATAACATCGCCTGTGCATACATTTAGATAACACTGAGAGATCATGTGGTATTACTAGAGGTGACATGGGCTGTGCATTAATATAACATCGCCTGTGCATACATATAGGTAACACTGAGAGACCATGTGGGATTACTAGAGGTGACATGGACTGTGCAGTAATATAACATCGCCTGTGCATACATTTAGGTAACACTGAGAGATCATGTAGGATTACTAGAGGTGACATGGGCTGTGCAGTAATATAACATCGCCTGTGCATACATTTAGATAACACTGAGAGATCATGTGGGATTACTAGAGGCGACATGGGCTGTGCAGTAATATAACATCGCCTGTGCATACATTTAGATAACACTGAGAGATCATGTGGGATTACTAGAGGTGACATGGGCTGTGCAGTAATATAATATCACCTGTGCATACATTTAGGTAACACTGAGAGATCATGTGGGACTACTAGATGTGACATGGGCTGTGCAGTAATATAACATCGCCTGTGCATACATTTAGATAACACAGAGATCATGTGGGATTACTAGAGGTGACATGGGCTGTGCAGTAATATAACATTGCCTGTGCATACATTTAGATAACACTGAGAGATCATGTGGGATTACTAGAGGTGACATGGGCTGTGCAGTAATATAACATCGCCTGTGCATACATTTAGGTAACACTGAGATCATGTCGGATTACTAGAGATGACATGGGCTGTGCAGTAATATAACATCGCCTGTGCATACATTTAGGTAACACTGAGAGATCATGTGGGATTACTAGAGATGACATGGGCTGTGTAGTAATATAACATCGCCTGTGCATACATTTAGGTAACACTGAGAGATCATGTGGGATTACTAGAGGTGACATGGGCTGTGCAGTAATATAACATCGCCTGTGCATACATTTAGGTAACACTGAGAGATCATGTGGGATTACTAGAGGTGACATGGGCTGTGTAGTAATATAACATCACCTGTGCATACATTTAGATAACACTGAGATCATGTGGGATTACTAGAGGTGACATGGGCTGTGCAGTAATATAACATCGCCTGTGCATACATTTAGGTAACAATGAGATCATGTGGGATTACTAGAGGTGACATGGGCTGTGCAGTAATATAACATTGCCTGTGCATACATTTAGGTAACACTGAGAGATCATGTGGGATTACTAGAGGTGACATGAGCTGTGCATTAATATAACATCGCCTGTGCATACATTTAGGTAACACTGAGAGATCATGTAGGATTACTAGAAGTGACATGGGCTGTGCAGTAATATAACATCGCCTGTGCATACATTTAGGTAACACTGAGAGATCATGTGGGATTACTAGAGGTGACGTGGGCTGTGCAGTAATATAACATAGCCTGTGCATACATTTAGGTAACACTGAGAGATCATGTGGGATTACTAGAGGTGACATGGGCTGTGCAGTAATATAACATCGCCTGTGCATACATTTAGGTAACACTGAGAGATCATGTGGGATTACTAGAGGTGACATGGGCTGTGCAGTAATATAACATCGCCTGTGCATACATTTAGGTAACACTGAGAGACCATGTGGGATTACTAGAGGTTACAGGGGCTGTGCAGTAATATAACATCGCCTGTGCATACATTTAGGTAACACAGAGAACAGGTGGGATTACTAGAGGTGACATGGGCTGTGCAGTAATATAACATCGCCTGTGCATACATTTAGGTAACACTGAGATCATGTGGGATTACTAGAGGTGACATGGGCTGTGCAGTAATATAACATCGCCTGTGCATACATTTAGGTAACACAGAGATCATGTGGGATTACTAGAGGTGACATGGGCTGTGTAGTAATATAACATCGCCTGTGCATACATTTAGGTAACACTGAGATCATGTGGGATTACCAGAGGTGACATGGGCTGTGCAGTAATATAACATCGCCTGTGCATACATTTAGATAACACTGAGATCATGTGGGATTACTAGAGGTGACATGGGCTGTGCAGTAATATAACATCACCTGTGCATACATTTAGGTAACACTGAGATCATGTGGGATTACTAGAGGTGACATGGGCTGTGCAGTAATATAACATCGCCTGTGTATACATTTAGGTAACACTGAGAGATCATGTGGTATTACTAGAGGTGACACGGGCTGTGCAGTAATATAACATCGCCTGTGCATACATTTAGGTATCACTGAGATCATGTGGGATTACTAGAGGTGACATGGGCTATGTAGTAATATAACATCGCCTGTGCATACATTTAGGTAACACTGAGAGAACATGTGGGATTACTAGAGGTGACATGGGCTGTGCAGTAATATAACATCGCCTGTGCATAAATTTAGTTAACACTGACAGATCATGTGGGATTATTAGAGGTGACATGGGCTGTGCAGTAATATAACATCGCCTGTGCATACATTTAGGTAACACTGAGACCATGTGGGATTACTAGAGGTTACAGGGGCTGTGCAGTAATATAACATCGCCTGTGCATACATTTAGGTAACACAGAGAACAGGTGGGATTACTAGAGGTGACATGGGCTGTGCAGTAATATAACATCGCCTGTGCATACATTTAGATAACACTGAGATCATGTGGGATTACTAGAGGTGACATGGGCTGTGCAGTAATATAACATCGCCTGTGCATACATTTAGGTAACACTGAGATCATGTGGGATTACTAGAGGTGACATGGGCTGTGCAGTAATATAACATTGCCATGTGCATACATTTATGTAACACTGAGAGAACATGTGGGATTACTAGAGGTGACATGGACTGTGCAGTAATATAACATCGCCTGTGCATACATTAAGGTAACACTGAGATCATGTGGTATTACCAGAGGTGACATGGGCTGTGCAGTAATATAACATCGCCTGTGCATACATTTAGGTAACACTGAGAGATTATGTGGGATTACTAGAGGTGACATGGGCTGTGCAGTAATATAACATCGCCTGTGCATACATTTAGATAACACAGAGATCATGTGGGATTACTAGAGGTGATATGGGCTGTGCAGTAATATAACATCGCATGTGCATACATTTAGATAACACAGAGATCATGTGGGATTACTAGAGGTGACATGGGCTGTGCAGTAATATAACATCGCCTGTGCATACATTTAGATAACACTGAGAGATCATGTGGTATTACTAGAGGTGACATGGGCTGTGCATTAATATAACATCGCCTGTGCATACATATAGGTAACACTGAGAGACCATGTGGGATTACTAGAGGTGACATGGACTGTGCAGTAATATAACATCGCCTGTGCATACATTTAGGTAACACTGAGAGATCATGTAGGATTACTAGAGGTGACATGGGCTGTGCAGTAATATAACATCGCCTGTGCATACATTTAGATAACACTGAGAGATCATGTGGGATTACTAGAGGCGACATGGGCTGTGCAGTAATATAACATCGCCTGTGCATACATTTAGATAACACTGAGAGATCATGTGGGATTACTAGAGGTGACATGGGCTGTGCAGTAATATAATATCACCTGTGCATACATTTAGGTAACACTGAGAGATCATGTGGGACTACTAGATGTGACATGGGCTGTGCAGTAATATAACATCGCCTGTGCATACATTTAGATAACACAGAGATCATGTGGGATTACTAGAGGTGACATGGGCTGTGCAGTAATATAACATTGCCTGTGCATACATTTAGATAACACTGAGAGATCATGTGGGATTACTAGAGGTGACATGGGCTGTGCAGTAATATAACATCGCCTGTGCATACATTTAGGTAACACTGAGATCATGTCGGATTACTAGAGATGACATGGGCTGTGCAGTAATATAACATCGCCTGTGCATACATTTAGGTAACACTGAGAGATCATGTGGGATTACTAGAGATGACATGGGCTGTGTAGTAATATAACATCGCCTGTGCATACATTTAGGTAACACTGAGAGATCATGTGGGATTACTAGAGGTGACATGGGCTGTGCAGTAATATAACATCGCCTGTGCATACATTTAGGTAACACTGAGAGATCATGTGGGATTACTAGAGGTGACATGGGCTGTGTAGTAATATAACATCACCTGTGCATACATTTAGATAACACTGAGATCATGTGGGATTACTAGAGGTGACATGGGCTGTGCAGTAATATAACATCGCCTGTGCATACATTTAGGTAACAATGAGATCATGTGGGATTACTAGAGGTGACATGGGCTGTGCAGTAATATAACATTGCCTGTGCATACATTTAGGTAACACTGAGAGATCATGTGGGATTACTAGAGGTGACATGAGCTGTGCATTAATATAACATCGCCTGTGCATACATTTAGGTAACACTGAGAGATCATGTAGGATTACTAGAAGTGACATGGGCTGT
Source organism: Pseudophryne corroboree (assembly GCF_028390025.1). Lineage (NCBI taxonomy): Eukaryota > Metazoa > Chordata > Amphibia > Anura > Myobatrachidae > Pseudophryne > Pseudophryne corroboree. The sequence goes on along the minus strand of NW_026967538.1, from coordinate 617,867 downwards.
GCAGTAATATAACATCGCCTGTGCATACATTTAGGTAACACTGAGAGATCATGTGGGATTACTAGAGGTGACGTGGGCTGTGCAGTAATATAACATAGCCTGTGCATACATTTAGGTAACACTGAGAGATCATGTGGGATTACTAGAGGTGACATGGGCTGTGCAGTAATATAACATCGCCTGTGCATACATTTAGGTAACACTGAGAGATCATGTGGGATTACTAGAGGTGACATGGGCTGTGCAGTAATATAACATCGCCTGTGCATACATTTAGGTAACACTGAGAGACCATGTGGGATTACTAGAGGTTACAGGGGCTGTGCAGTAATATAACATCGCCTGTGCATACATTTAGGTAACACAGAGAACAGGTGGGATTACTAGAGGTGACATGGGCTGTGCAGTAATATAACATCGCCTGTGCATACATTTAGGTAACACTGAGATCATGTGGGATTACTAGAGGTGACATGGGCTGTGCAGTAATATAACATCGCCTGTGCATACATTTAGGTAACACAGAGATCATGTGGGATTACTAGAGGTGACATGGGCTGTGTAGTAATATAACATCGCCTGTGCATACATTTAGGTAACACTGAGAGATCATGTGGGATTACTAGAACTGACATGGGCTGTGTAGTAATATAACATCGCCTGTGCATACATTTAGGTAACACTGAGAGATCATGTGGGATTACTAGAACTGACATGGGCTGTGTAGTAATATAACATCGCCTGTGCATACATTTAGGAAACACCGAGAGATCATGTGGGATTACTAGAGGTGACATGGGCTGTGCAGTAATATAACATCACCTGTGCATACATTTTGGTAACATTGAGATATCATGTGGGATTACTAGAGGTGACATGGGCTGTGTAGTAATATAACATCGCATGTGCATACATTTAGGTAACACTGAGATCATGTGGTATTACCAGAGGTGCCATGGGCTGTGCAGTAATATAACATCGCATGTGCATACATTTAGGTAACACTGAGATCATGTGGTATTACCAGAGGTGACATGGGCTGTGCAGTAATATAACATCGCCTGTGCATACATTTAGGTAACACTGAGAGATCATGTGGGATTACAAGAGGTGACATGGGCTGTGTAGTATTATAACATCACCTGTGCATACATTTAGATAACACTGAGATCATGTGGGATTACTAGAGGTGACATGGGCTGTGCAGTAATATAACATCACCTGTGCATACATTTAGGTAACACTGAGATCATGTGGGATTACTAGAGGTGACATGGGCTGTGCAGTAATATAACATCGCCTGTGTATACATTTAGGTAACACTGAGAGATCATGTGGTATTACTAGAGGTGACATGGGCTGTGCAGTAATATAACATCGCCTGTGCATACATTTAGGTATCACTGAGATCATGTGGGATTACTAGAGGTGACATGGGCTGTGTAGTAATATAACATCGCCTGTGCATACATTTAGGTAACACTGAGAGAAAAGGTGGGATTACTAGAGGTGACATGGGCTGTGCAGTAATATAACATCGCCTGTGCATACATTTAGGTATCACTGAGATCATGTGGGATTACTAGAGGTGACATGGGCTGTGTAGTAATATAACATCACCTGTGCATACATTTAGGTAACACTGAGAGATCATGTGGGATTACTAGAGGTGACATGGGCTGTGTAATAATATAACATCGCCTGTGCATACATTTAGGTAACACTGAGAGATCATGTGGGATTACTAGAGCTGACATGGGCTGTGTAGTAATATAAAATCGCCTGTGCATACATTTAGGTAACACCGAGAGATCATGTGGGATTACTAGAGGTGACATGGGATGTGCAGTAATATAACATCACCTGTGCATACATTTGGGTAACATTGAGATATCATGTGGGATTAATAGAGGTGACATGGGCTGTCTAGTAATATAACATCGCCTTTGCATACATTTAGGTAACACTGAGATCATGTGGGATTACTAGAGGTGACATGGGCTATGCAGTAATATAATATAGCCTGTGCATACATTTAGGTAACACTGAGATCATGTGGTATTACCAGAGGTGACATGGGCTGTGCAGTAATATAACATCGCATGTGCATACATTTAGGTAACACTGAGATCATGTGGGATTACCAGAGGTGACATGGGCTGTGCAGTAATACAACATCGCCTGTGCATACATTTAGGTAACACTGAGAGATCATGTGGGATTACTAGAGGTGACATGGGCTGTGTAGTATAACATCACCTGTGCATACATTTAGATAACACTGAGATCATGTGGGATTACTAGAGGTGACATGGGCTGTGCAGTAATATAACATCACCTGTGCATACATTTAGGTAACACTGAGATCATGTGGGATTACTAGAGGTGACATGGGCTGTGCAGTAATATAACATCGCCTGTGTATACATTTAGGTAACACTGAGAGATCATGTGGTATTACTAGAGGTGACACGGGCTGTGCAGTAATATAACATCGCCTGTGCATACATTTAGGTATCACTGAGATCATGTGGGATTATTAGAGGTGACATGGGCTCTGCAGTAATATAACATCGCCTGAGCATACATTTAGGTAACACTGAGATCATGTGGGATTACTAGAGGTGACATGGGCTGTGCAGTAATATAACATCGCCTGTGCATACATTTAGGTAACACTGAGATCATGTGGGATTACTAGAGGTGACATGGGCTATGCAGTAATATAACATAGCCTGTGCATACATTTAGGTAACACTGAGATCATGTGGTATTACCAGAGGTGACATGGGCTGTGCAGTAATATAACATCGCATGTGCATACATTTAGGTAACACTGAGATCATGTGGGATTACCAGAGGTGACATGGGCTGTGCAGTAATATAACATCACCTGTGCATACATTTGGGTAACATTGAGATATCATGTGGGATTACTAGAGGTGACATGGGCTGTCTAGTAATATAACATCGCCTCTGCATACATTTAGGTAACACTGAGATCATGTGGGATTACTAGAGGTGACATGGGCTATGCAGTAATATAACATAGCCTGTGCATACATTTAGGTAACACTGAGATCATGTGGTATTACCAGAGGTGACATGGGCTGTGCAGTAATATAACATCGCATGTGCATACATTTAGGTAACACTGAGATCATGTGGGATTACCAGAGGTGACATGGGCTGTGCAGTAATATAACATCGCCTGTGCATACATTTAGGTAACACTGAGAGATCATGTGGGATTACTAGAGGTGACATGGGCTGTGTAGTATAACATCACCTGTGCATACATTTAGATAACACTGAGATCATGTGGGATTACTAGAGGTGACATGGGCTGTGCAGTAATATAACATCACCTGTGCATACATTTAGGTAACACTGAGAGAACATATGGGATTACTAGAGGTGACATGGGCTGTGCAGTAATATAACATCGCCTGTGCATAAATTTAGTTAACACTGACAGATCATGTGGGATTATTAGAGGTGACATGGGCTGTGCAGTAATATAACATCGCCTGTGCATACATTTAGTTAACACTGAGTTCATGTGGGATTACTAGAGGTGACATGGGCTCTGCAGTAATATAACATCGCCTGAGCATACATTTAGGTAACACTGAGATCATGTGGGATTACTAGAGGTGACATGGGCTGTGCAGTAATATAACATCGCCTGTGCATACATTTAGGTAACACTGAGATCATGTGGGATTACTAGAGGTGACATGGGCTGTGCAGTAATATAACATTGCCATGTGCATACATTTAGGTAACACTGAGAGAACATGTGGGATTACTAGAGGTGACATGGACTGTGCAGTAATATAACATCGCCTGTGCATACATTTAGGTAACACTGAGATCATGTGGTATTACCAGAGGTGACATGGGCTGTGCAGTAATATAACATCGCCTGTGCATACATTTAGGTAACACTGAGAGATTATGTGGGATTACTAGAGGTGATATGGGCTGTGCAGTAATATAACATCGCATGTGCATACATTTAGATAACACAGAGATCATGTGGGATTACTAGAGGTGACATGGGCAGTGCAGTAATATAACATCGCCTGTGCATACATTTAGATAACACAGAGATCATGTGGGATTACTAGAGGTGAAATGGGCTGTGCAGTAATATAACATCACATGTGCATACATTTAGGTTACACTGAGATCATGTGGGATAACTAGAGGTGATATGGGCTGTGCAGTAATATAACATCGCCTGTGCATACATTTAGATAACACTGAGAGATCATGTGGTATTACTAGAGGTGACATGGGCTGTGCAGTAATATAACATCGCCTGTGCATACATTTAGGTAACACTGAGAGACCATGTGGGATTACTAGAGGTGACATGGACTGTGCAGTAATATAACATCGCCTGTGCATACATTTAGGTAACACTGAGAGATCATGTAGGATTACTAGAGGTGACATGGGCTGTGCAGTAATATAACATCGCCTGTGCATACATTTAGATAACACTGAGAGATCATGTGGGATTACTAGAGGCGACATGGGCTGTGCAGTAATATAACATCGCCTGTGCATACATTTAGATAACACTGAGAGATCATGTGGGATTACTAGAGGTGACATGGGCTGTGCAGTAATATAACATCACCTATGCATACATTTAGGTAACACTGAGAGATCATGTGGGACTACTAGAGGTGACATGGGTTGTGCAGTAATATAACATCGCCTGTGCATACATTTAGATAATACAGAGATCATGTGGGATTACTAGAGGTGAAATGGGCTGTGCAGTAATATAACATCGCCTGTGCATACATTTAGGTAACACTGAGAGACCATGTGGGATTACTGGAGGTGACATGGGCTGTGCAGTAATATAACACCACCTGTGCATACATCTAGGTAACACTGAGATCATGTGGGATTACTAGAGGTGACATGGGCTGTGCAGTAATATAACATCGCCTGTGCATACATTTAGATAACACTGAGAGATCATGTGGGATTACTAGAGGTGACATGGGCTGTGCAGTAATATAACATCACCTGTGCATACATTTAGGTAACACTGAGAGATCATGTGGGATTACTAGAGGTGACATGGGCTGTGCAGTAATATAACATCGCCTGTGCATACATTTAGGTAACACTGAGATCATGTCGGATTACTAGAGATGACATGGGCTGTGCAGTAATATAACATCGCCTGTGCATACACTTAGGTAACACTGAGAGACCATGTGAGATTACTAGTGGTGACATGGACTGTGCAGTAATATAACATCGCCTGTGCATACATTTAGGTAACACTGAGAGATCATGTGGGATTACTAGAGGTGACATGGGCTGTGCAGTAATATAACATCGCCTGTGCATACATTTAGGTAACACAGAGATCATGTGGGATTACTAGAGGTGATATGGGCTGTGCAGTAATATAACATCGCCTGTGTATACATTTAGATAACACAGAGATCATGTGGGATCACTAGAGGTGACATGGGCTGTCTAGTAATATAACATCGCCTGTGCATACATTTAGATAACACTGAGAGATCATGTGGTATTACTAGAGGTGACATGGGCTGTGCAGTAATATAACATCGCCTGTGCATACATTTAGGTAACACTGAGATCATGTGGAATTACTAGAGGTGACATGGGCTGTGCAGTAATATAACATCGCCTGTGCATACATTTAGGTAACACTGAGAGATCATGTGGGATTACTAGAGGTGACATGGACTGTGCAGTAATACAACATCGCCTGTGCATACATTTAGATAACACAGAGATCATGTGTGATTACTAGAGGTGACATGGGCTGTGCAGTAATATAACATCGCCTGTGCATACATTTAGATAACACAGAGATCATGTGGGACTATTAGAGGTGACATGGGCTGTGCAGTAATATAACATCGCCTGTGCATACATTTAGATAACACAGAGATCATGTGGGATTACTAGAGGTGAAATGGGCTGTGCAGTAATATAACATCGCCTGTGCATACATTTAGGTAACACTGAGATCATGTGGGATTACTAGAGGTGACATGGGCTGTGCAGTAATATAACATCACCTGTGCATACATTTAGGTAACACTGAGAGATCATGTGGGACTACTAGAGGTGACATGGGCTGTGCAGTAATATAACATCGCCTGTGCATACATTTAGATAACACAGAGATCATGTGGGATTACTAGAGGTGAAATGGGCTGTGCAGTAATATAACATCACCTGTGCATACATTTAGGTAACACGGAGATCATGTGGGATTACTAGAGGTGACATGGGCTGTGCAGTAATATAACATCGCCTGTGTATACATTTAGGTAACACTGAGAGATCATGTGGTATTACTAGAGGTGACATGGGCTGTGCAGTAATATAACATCGCCTGTGCATACATTTAGGTATCACTGAGATCATGTGGGATTACTAGAGGTGACATGGGCTGTGTAGTAATATAACATCGCCTGTGTATACATTTAGGTAACACTGAGAGAACATGTGGGATTACTAGAGGTGACATGGGCTGTGCAGTAATATAACATCGCCTGTGCATACATTTAGGTAACACTGAGAGATCATGTGGGATTACTAGAGATGACATGGGCTGTGTAGTAATATAACATCGCCTGTGTATACATTTAGGTAACACTGAGAGAACATGTGGGATTACTAGAGGTGACATGGGCTGTGTAGTAATATAACATCACCTGTGCATACATTTAGGTAACACCGAGAGATCATGTGGGATTACTAGAGGTGACATGGGCTGTGCAGTAATATAACATCACCTGTGCATACATTTGGGTAACATTGAGATATCATGTGGGATTACTAGAGGTGACATGGGCTGTCTAGTAATATAACATCGCCTTTGCATACATTTAGGTAACACTGAGATCATGTGGGATTACTAGAGGTGACATGGGCTATGCAGTAATATAACATAGCCTGTGCATACATTTAGGTAACACTGAGATCATGTGGTATTACCAGAGGTGACATGGGCTGTGCAGTAATATAACATTGCATGTGCATACATTTAGGTAACACTGAGATCATGTGGGATTACCAGAGGTGACATGGGCTGTGCAGTAATATAACATCGCCTGTGCATACATTTAGGTAACACTGAGAGATCATGTGGGATTACTAGAGGTGACATGGGCTGTGTAGTATAACATCACCTGTGCATACATTTAGATAACACTGAGATCATGTGGGATTACTAGAGGTGACATGGGCTGTGCAGTAATATAACATCGCCTGTGTATACATTTAGGTAACACTGAGAGATCATGTGGTATTACTAGAGGTGACACGGGCTGTGCAGTAATATAACATCGCCTGTGCATACATTTAGGTATCACTGAGATCATGTGGGATTACTAGAGGTGACATGGGCTGTGTAGTAATATAACATCGCCTGTGCATACATTTAGGTAACACTGAGAGAACATGTGGGATTACTAGAGGTGACATGGGCTGTGCAGTAATATAACATCGCCTGTGCATAAATTTAGTTAACACTGACAGATCATGTGGGATTATTAGAGGTGACATGGGCTGTGCAGTAATATAACATCGCCTGTGCATACATTTAGGTAACACTGAGTTCATGTGGGATTACTAGAGGTGACATGGGCTCTGCAGTAATATAACATCGCCTGAGCATACATTTAGGTAACACTGAGATCATGTGGGATTACTAGAGGTGACATGGGCTGTGCAGTAATATAACATCGCCTGTGCATACATTTAGGTAACACTGAGATCATGTGGGATTACTAGAGGTGACATGGGCTGTGCAGTAATATAACATTGCCATGTGCATACATTTAGGTAACACTGAGATCATGTGGGATTACTAGAGGTGACATGGACTGTGCAGTAATATAACATCGCCTGTGCATACATTTAGATAACACTGAGAGATCATATGGTATTACTAGAGGTGACATGGGCTGTGCAGTAATATAACATCGCCTGTGCATACATTTAGGTAACACTGAGAGACCATGTGGGATTACTAGAGGTGACATGGGCTGTGCAGTAATATAACATCGCCTGTGCATACATTTAGGTAACACTGAGAGATCATGTAGGATTACTAGAGGTGACATGGGCTGTGCAGTAATATAACATCGCCTGTGCATACATTTAGATAACACTGAGAGATCATGTGGGATTACTAGAGGCGACATGGGCTGTGCAGTAATATAACATCGCCTGTGCATACATTTAGATAACACTGAGAGATCATGTGGGATTACTAGAGGTGACATGGGCTGTGCAGTAATATAACAACACCTGTGCATACATTTAGGTAACACTGAGAGATCATGTGGGACTACTAGAGGTGACATGGGCTGTGCAGTAAAATAACATCGCCTGTGCATACATTTAGATAACACAGAGATCATGTGGGATTACTAGAGGTGAAATGGGCTGTGCAGTAATATAACATCACCTGTGCATACATTTAGGTAACACTGAGAGACCATGTGGGATTACTGGAGGTGACATGGGCTGTGCAGTAATATAACATCACCTGTGCATACATCTAGGTAACGCTGAGATCATGTGGGATTACTAGAGGTGACATGGGCTGTGCAGTAATATAACATCGCCTGTGCATACATTTAGATAACACTGAGAGATCATGTGGGATTACTAGAGGTGACATGGGCTGTGCAGTAATATAACATCGCCTGTGCATACATTTAGGTAACACTGAGATCATGTCGGATTACTAGAGATGACATGGGCTGTGCAGTAATATAACATCGCCTGTGCATACACTTAGGTAACACTGAGAGATCATGTGGGATTACTAGAGATGACATGGGTTGTGTAGTAATATAACATCGCCTGTGCATACATTTAGGTAACACTGAGAGATCATGTGGGATTACTAGAGTTGACATGGGCTGTGCAGTAATATAACATCGCCTGTGCATACATTTAGGTAAAACTGAGAGATCATGTGGGATTTCTAGAGGTGACATGGGCTGTGCAGTAATATAACATTGCCTGTGCATACATTTAGGTAACACTGAGAGACCATGTGAGATTACTAGTGGTGACATGGACTGTGCAGTAATATAACATCGCCTGTGCATACATTTAGGTAACACTGAGAGATCATGTGGGATTACTAGAGGTGACATGGGCTGTGCAGTAATATAACATTGCCTGTGCATACATTTAGATAACACAGAGATCATGTGGGATTACTAGAGGTGATATGGGCTGTGCAGTAATATAACATCGCCTGTGCATACATTTAGATAACACAGAGCTCATGTGGGATTACTAGAGGTGATATGGGCTGTGCAGTAATATAACATCGCCTGTGCATACATTTAGATAACACTGAGAGATCATGTGGGATTTCTAGAGGTGACATGGGCTGTGCAGTAATATAACATCGCCTGTGCATACATTTAGGTAACACTGAGAGATCATGTGGGATTACTAGAGGTTACATGGACTGTGCAGTAATACAACATCGCCTGTGCATACATTTAGGTAACACTGAAAGATCATGTGGACTACTAGAGGTGACATGGGCTGTGCAGTAATATAACATCTCCTGTGCATACATTTAGATAACACTGAGAGATTATGTGGGATTACTAGAGGTGACATGGGCTGTGCAGTAATATAACATCGCCTGTGCATACATCTAGGTAACACTGAGATCATGTGGGATTACTAGAGGTGACATGGGCTGTGCAGTAATATAACATCGCCTGTGCATACATTTAGATAACACTGAGAGATTATGTGGGATTACTAGAGGTGACATGGGCTGTGCAGTAATATAACATCGCCTGTGCATACATCTAGGTAACACTGAGATCATGTGGTATTACTAGAGGTGACATGGGCTGTGCAGTAATATAACATCGCCTGTGCATACATTTAGGTAACACTGAGAGATCATGTGGGATTACTAGAGGTGACATGGGCTGTGTAGTAATATAACATCACCTGTGCATACATTTAGGTAACATTGAGATCATGTGGGATTACTGGAGGTGGCCAGGGTTGTGCAGTAATATAACATCGCCTGTGCATACATTTAGGTAACACTGAGATCATGTGGGATTACTAGAGATGACATGGGCTGTGCAGTAATATAACATCGCCTGTGCATACATTTAGATAACACTGAGGTCATGTGGGATTACTAGAGGTGACATGGGCTGTGCAGTAATATAACATCGCCTGTGCATACATTTAGGTAACATTGAGATCATGTGGTATTACTAGAGATGACATGGGCTGTGCAGTAATATAACATCTCCTGTGCATACATTTAGGTAACACTGAGAGATCATGTGGGATTACTAGAGATGACATGGGCTGTGCAGTAATATAACATCGCCTGTGCATACATTTAGGTAACACTGAGAGAACATGTGGGATTACTAGAGATGACATGGGCTGTGCAGTAATATAACATCGCCTGTGCATACATTTAGGTAACACTGAGAGATCATGTGGGATTACTAGAGGTGACATGGGCTGTGCAGTAATATAACATCGCCTGTGCATGCATTTAGGTAACACTGAGATCATGTGGGATTACTAGAGGTGACATGGGCTGTGCAGTAATATAACATCGCCTGTGCATACATTTAGGTAACACAGAGATCATGTGGGATTACTAGAGGTGACATGGGCTGTGCAGTAATATAACATCGAATGTGCATACATTTAGGTAACACTGAGAGATCATGTAGGATTACTAGAAGTGACATGGGCTGTGCAGTAATATAACATCGCCTGTGCATACATTTAGATAACACAGAGATCATGTGGGATTACTAGAGGTGATATGGGCTGTGCAGTAATATAACATCGCCTGTGCATACATTTAGATAACACTGAGAGATTATGTGGGATTACTAGAGGTGACATGGGCTGTGCAGTAATATAACATCGCCTGTGCATACATTTAGGTAACACTGAGATCATGTGGGATTACTAGAGGTGACATGGGCTGTGCAGTAATATAACATCACCTGTGCATACATTTAGGTAACACTGAGATCATGTGGGATTACTAGAGGTGACATGGGCTGTGCAGTAATATAACATCGCCTGTGCATACATTTAGGTAACACTGAGATCATGTGGGATTACCAGAGGTGACATGGGCTGTGCAGTAATATAACATCGCCTGTGCATACATTTAGGTAACACTGAATGATCATGTGGGATTACTAGAGCTGACATGGGCTGTGTAGTAATATAACATCACCTGTGCATACATTTAGGTAACACTGAGATCATGCGGGACTACTAGAGACACTGAGAGAGACACAGAGATTGGAGCCAACCCACACACAGCGCATCACAGGTATAGGGAGACCCTATAGAGTCAGATCTCTATGCTGGTAACACACAGTGACATGATGTGAGTGGGAGAGCAGGAGTATAATAGGGGCTGATGGCTCCTGATGTATGAGATACACCAGAGAGTGTGGGGAGGAGACTGGTCAGATCTCTGGGCTGGTAACACACAGTGACATGATGTGAGGGGGAGAGCAGGAGTATAATAGGAGCTGATGGCTCCTGATGTATGAGATACACCAGAGAGTGTGGGGAGGAGACTGGTCAGATCTCTGGGCTGGTAACACACAGTGACATGATGTGAGGGGGAGAGCAGGAGCATAATAGGGGCTGATGGCTCCTGATGTATGAGATACACCAGAGAGTGTGGGGAGGAGACTGGTCAGATCTCTGGGCTGGTAACACACAGTGACATGATGTGAGGGGGAGAGCAGGAGTATAATAGGAGCTGATGGCTCCTGATGTATGAGATACACCAGAGAGTGTGGGGAGGAGACTGGTCAGATCTCTGGGCTGGTAACACACAGCGACATGATGTGAGGGGGGAGAGCAGGAGTATAATAGAGGCTGATGGCTCCTGATGTATGAGATACACCAGAGAGTGTGGGGAGGAGACTGGTCAGATCTCTGGGCTGGTAACACACAGTGACATGATGTAAGGTGGAGAGCAGGAGTATAATAGGGGCTGATGGATCCTGATGTATGAGATACACTGGAGAGTGTGGGGAGAAGACTGGTCGGATCTCTGGGCTGGTAACACACAGTGACATGATGTGAGGTGGAGAGCAGAGAGTATAATAGAGGTGATGGCTCCTGACTCCACACTGTGAAAATACATATTCCTCATTAGTCTGTACTGACAGAGGAGGGTGTAGGATAAGAGATTGCTGTAGTGACTGAGGAAGGAGAATATGTGACTCTTTTCTGTAATAAATGTTTACAACTCACCTGTGCTGATATCTGTAGGGATCTCCTCTTCCTTACACTGCTGATCCCCCCTCACATACGTCTCTTCTTCTCCCTCTATATCTTCTGCCTTCATATCAGTCACATACGTCTCTTCTTCTCCCTCTATATCTTCTGCCTTTATATCAGTCACATACGTCTCTTCTTCTCCCTCTATATCTTCTGCCTTTATATCAGTCACATACGTGTCTTGTTCTCCCTCTATATCTTCTGCCTTTATAGCAGTCACATACGTCTCTTCTTCTCCCTCTATATCTTCTGCCTTCATATCAGTCACATACGTCTCTTCTTCTCCCTCTGTATCTTTGATTTTAATATTATTTAATTGGGCTTCACCCTATGTAAACAAGACAAATATAATGACACACAGCTCTTCTACACAAATATAGTGACAGTCACTTTGGTATATTGGGGAGACCCTAAATCCCACCTACCTGATCCTCCTGTGGGATCCTGTGATTCTCCTCTGTACAATCCTGGGAATACAGAGGACGGGGACATCTCTCTGGGGTATCTCTGTTACTGGGTCCATCTGTAGGAGACACACAGTGACTGAGTACAGTGTATATATGTGATTATCAGATGATGTATGTATATAGGGGGCCCCCATACCTGCTCTCCCCTGTACAATACATGACAGTCTCCTCTTACCCAGTGATGTGAGGGGCCGGTGATTCTCCATCATCACGTCCTTGTACAGACCCCTGTGTTCCTCTATATACTCCCCCTCCTGCATGGAGACATAGACAGTGACATCCTGACACCTTATAGGCACCTGACACACACAGTGATACAGTCATCACCCAAACACATCCCCTGGTGTTACTGTATAATGTCCCATTCCCAGCAGTCACCTCTCCAGTCATCACCCAGACACGTCCCCTGGTGTTACTGTATAATGCTCCATTCCCAGCAGTCACCTCTCCAGTCATCACCCAGACACGTCCCCTGGTGTTACTGTATAATTTCCCTTTCCCAGCAGTCACCTCTCCAGTCATCACCCAGACACGTCCCCTGGTGTTACTATATAATTTCCCTTTCCCAGCAGTCACCTCTCCAGTTATCACCAGACACATCCCCTGGTGTTACTGTTTAATGCCCTATTCCAAGCAGTCACCTCTCCAGTCACCACCGAGACACGTCCCCTGGTGTTACTGTATAATGCCCCATTCCCAGCAGTCACCTCTCCAGTCATCACCCAGACACATCCCCCGGTGTTACTGTATAATGCCCCATTCCCAGCAGTCACCTCTCCAGTCACCACCGAGACACGTCCCCTGGTGTTACTGTATATAATGTCCCATTCCCAGCAGTCACCTCTCCAGTCATCACCCAGACACAGCCCCTGGTGTAACTGTATAATGTCCCATTCCCAGCAGTCACCTCTCCAGTCAGCAGCTGAATGATCTTGTTGGTGAGTTCCAGGATCTTCTGGTCATTGTGTCTCTCATGTGTCAGTAAGTGAGGTGGAGGCACTGGGATGGGGCTCTGGGTTCTACTCAGTCCTCCTGACACACGGGGATGGCTGCTGAGTTTCTCACACTCATTGGATGACTTCTTCACTACTGTGTAATCCTGTGTAATGGAGGAGACATCAAATATCAATATATACACTCCCAGACCCACTTACCTCCCCAGTCATGTCCCTGTATTATTACAATAGATATGTGATGTCACTGTGATGCTCCCAGATCCCCTCACCTCCCCAGTCATGTCCCTGTATTATTACTATAAATATGTGATGTCACTGTGATGCTCCCAGATACCCTCATGTCCCCAGTCATGTCCCTGTATTATTATTATTGCTATGAGTGATGTCACTGTGACCCTCCGATTCCCTCACCTCCCCAGTCATGTCCATGTATTATTACTATGGATATAAGTGATGTCACTGTGACACTCCCAGATCCCCTCACCTCCCCAGTTATGTCCCGGTATTAAAACAATAGATATAAGTGATATCACGGTGACGCTCCCAGATAACCTCACCTCCCCAGTCATGTCTCTGAATTATTACTATAGATCTAAGTGAGGTCACTGTGACGCTCCCAGATCCCCTTACCTCCCCAGTCATGTCATATTATTATAACTATAGATATGTGACTTCACAATGTCGCTCCCAGATTCCCTCACCTCCCCAGTCATGTACCTGTATTATTACTATGGATATAAGTGATGTCACTGTGACACTCCCAGATCCCCTTACCTCCCCAGTCATGTCCTTGTATTATTACTATAGATATGTGACATCATTGCGCAGCTCCCAGATCCCCTCTACTACCCAGTCATGCCCCTGTATTATTAGTATAGATATGAGAAACGTCACTGTGCCGCACCCAGATTCCCTCACCTCCCCAGTCATATCCTTGTATTATTACTATAGATATAAGTGATGTCACTATTCCGCTCCCAGATCCCTATACCTTCCCAGTCATGTCTCTGTATTATTACTATGGATATAAGTGATGTCACTGTGACACTCCCAGATCCCCTCACCTCCCCAGTCATGTCCCTGTATTATTACTATAGATATAAATGACATCACTGTGACGCTCCCAAAATCCCCTCACCTCCCCAGTCATGTCCCTGTTTTATTTCTATAGATTTAAGTGACATCACTGTGCCGCTGCCAGATCCCCTTACCTCCCCAGTCATGTCTCTGTATCATTTCTATAGATATAAGAGAGGTCACTGTGACACTCCTAGATTCCATCACCTCCCCAGTCTTGTCCCTGTATTATAACTACAGATATTAGTGATGTTACTGTGATGCTCCCAGATCCCCTCACTTCCCCAGTCATGTTCCTGTATTAGTCCTATAGATATATGTGATGTCACTGTGACGCTACCATATTCCCTCACCTTCCCAGTCATGTCCCTGTATTATTACTATAGATATAAGTGATGTCACTGTGACACTCCCAGATCCCCTCACCTCCCCAGTCATGTCCCTGTATTATTATTATAAATATAAGTGACGTCACAGTGAGGCTCTCAGATCCTTTCACCTCCCCATTCATGTCCCTGTATTATTACTATAGATATGTGGTCATTTTAACACTCCCAGATCCCTCACCTCCTCAGTCATGTCCCTGTATTATTACTATAGCTATAAGTGATGCTATTGTGACACTCTCAGATCCCCTCACCTCCCCAGTCATGTCCCTGTATTATTACTATAGATATTTTATGTCAAAGTGACGCTCCCAGATCCCCTCACTTCCCCAGTCATGTCCCTGTATCATTACTATAGATATAAGTGACATCACAGTGACTCTACCAGATACCCTTATGTCCCCAGTCATGTCCCTGTATCATTACTATAGATATAAGTGACATCACAGTGACTCTTCCAGATCCCCTCACCTCCCCAGTCATGTTCCTGTATTATTTCTATAGATTTAACGGATGTCACTGTGCCGGTCCCAGATCCCCTTACCTCCCCAGTCATGTCCCTGTATCATTATAGATATAAGGGACGTCACAGTGGCGATTCCAGATCCCCTCACCTCCCCAGTCATGTCCCTGTATTATTACTATAGATTTAACTGATGTCACTGTGACGCTCCCAGATCCCCTCACCTTCCCAGTCACGTCCCTGTATTATTACTATAGATATAAGTGAGGTAACTGTGACGCTCCCAGATTCCATCACCTCCCCAGTAATATACCTGTATTATTACTATAGATATAGGTGATGTCACAGTGAGGCTCCCAGATCCCCTCACCTATCCAGTCACGTCCCTGTATTACTACTATAGATATAAGTGAAGTCACTGTGATGTTCCCAGATCCACTCACCTCCCCAGTAATGTCCCTGTATTATTACTATAGATAGATGTGATGTCACTGTGACACTTTCAGATCCCCTCAATTTCCCAGTCATGTCCCTGTATTATTACTATAGATATAAGGTCACTGTGACTCTCCCAGATCCCCTCACCTCCCCAGGCATGTCCCTGTATTATCACTATAAATATAAGTGATGTCACAGTGATGCTCCCAGATCCCCACACCTCCCCAGTCATGTCCCTGTATTATTACTATAGATATAAGTGATATCACTGTGACATTCCCAGATCCACTCACCTCTCCAGTCAAGTACCTGTATTATTACTATCGATATAAGGTCACTGTGGCGCAACCAGATCCTCTGACCTCCCCAGTCATGTCGATGTATTATTACTATAGATATAAGGTCACAGTGATGCTCTCAGATCCTCTCACCTCCCCAGTCACGTCCCTGTATTATTACTATAGATATAAGTGATATCACTGTGACATTGCCAGATCCTCTCACCTCCCCAGTCATGTCCCTGTATTATTACTATAGATATAAGGTCACAGTGATGCTCTCAGATCCTCTCACCTCCCCAGTCATGTCCCTGTATTATTATAGATATAAGGTCACTGTGACGCTCCCAGATCCACTCACCTCCCCAGTCAGCAGGTAGATGATCTCCAGGGTGATATTTATTATCCTCTCAGTCCTGTGACTCCTGTCCTTGTCCATCCTTTGTGAATCAGAGAGAATACAGAACATGTGATGTGTAATAAAGACTCCGTTCCTCACAGCTGGAGTTCCTGGAATAAATATAATACATAAAACATATTAAACATGTAACATAGTAAATATGGAATAGAGTGGTCATTCAGTCTCCTATTTCCCCACAGCCATAGAGTCCTGGTCAGTGTCTCCGAGGTTCCTGTGACCCAGCCCCATAAGGCTGTACTGCATAGTGGGCCTGATCTAGAGTGTAGCGCTATTGTGGGTGGAGTCACAATGAGCTGATGTTCAGTACACTGAGTAGGGACAGGGTCTCCTGGAAAAGCCGATGGTGTAGCAAAGGTGGCAGGAGACAGGTAAGGGGGTGGCAGGTGACAGGCAGGGGAAAGGCGGCAGGACACAGGCATGGGGTGGCAGGACACAGGCAGGGGGTGGCAGAAGACAGGCGGCCGGAGACAGGCAGGGGAAAGGCGGCCTTAGACAGGCAGGGGGAATGCGGACGGAGCCAGGCAGGGAAAATGCGGCCGGAGACAGGCAGGGGAAAGGCGGCTGGAGACAGGCACGGGGGCGGCAGGGTGAGGGTGGCAGTAGACAGGCGTGGGGCTGTAGGGTGGGTGGTTGCAGGAGACAGGCAGGGGGTGGCAGGAGACAGGCAGGGGAAAGGCGGCAGACAGGGGAAAGGTGTCACGAGACAGACAGGGGAAAGGCAGCAGGAGACTGACAGTGGAAAGGCGCCAGGGCAAAGGCGGCAGGAGACAGACAGGGGAAAGGCGGCAGGAGACAGACAGGGGAAAGGCGGCAGGAGACAGACAGGGGAAAGGCGGCAGGAGACAGACAGGGGAAAGGCGGCAAGAGACAGACAGGGGAAAGGTGACAGGAGACAGGCAGGGGAAAGGCGGCAGGAGACAGGCAGGGGAAAGGCGGCAGGAGACAGGCAGGGAAAAGGCGGCAGGAGACAGAGGGTGGCAGGAGACAGGCAGGGGGAAGGCGGCAGGAGACAGGCAGGGGG